>NC_066621.1:33371908-33471225 GCF_025201925.1 Gopherus flavomarginatus
AAACCTGGCTTTCAGATCAGTGTGTCAGAATGGAAAGACCAAAGGTGGAAATACAGAGCTTTGATCCATTTTGCATTATACGAAGAGGAAAGTGGAAAATCCTAAGATTTATATCGTTTGTTGATAGGAGGTAAAATCTGAGTGTTCACATGAATACTTTGATAAATGATAAAAGAGGAAATGGGCTAATTTGAAACACATTTTGTGTTTCATAATCTGAGAAAAGGTGTAATCTGAGATTTTCTTATTATTTTATAATTAATCGCAGGGCCTATTCATTTAGAAATAGACAACTAAGAGAAGTGGGGCAAATGTTTAGGTTATTTTAGTTGAATCTTTGAGATTTGCAAGAATTGGTGTCACAAACTGCATATTTGATAACATGAAGGAAACACCAAGATTGAAGGGATAGAGTCACTTTCCTGTCAGGGCCAGTGCCTTCCCTACCCTCCCCCCTCTGTTCTCTCACTCACTGGGGGCTTCCAGGCGGGGCTGGTGCGGTCAGAAGCCTGGGGCTGGCCTAGGGGTGCATGTCTCAGCTGGAGAAAGCCCTCCCCGGCCAGGATAGAATGTGCTACTGGTAGCAGCCTGAGGCTGACCCTCTCTATGGGGAACACTTGCTCCCCCTCCCCTTCCTGTCCTCTTCCCACGGACCCTGTTGCCAGCAAGAGTGGCCCCCCCACCCAGCCCAGAGGTTCCCTGTCTCATGCACCCCCCAGCCTCTGCCCAGTTCAGAAATCCTTGCGGGGGAACCATTTGCCCACCTACACATGACACATCACTGCAGGTGAAAAATGGGGGGAAACACCCCAAACCTGAGATCTGAACTGTCCCATTGGCAAGGGGCGATAAAATTGGGCAGAATGGGGGAGGGGAACAGGGAATTCTCAGGGGTTTGAGGGAAGGGGTTGTCAGCCTGGATGTTTTGCTTGTTGCTCTCTAGGGAGAAAGGGGGCAGACAGGAGAGGAGGGGGGTCTCCACGGAGGGGGCAAGTAGTAATTCCGAGGGGATCTCAGCCCTCCCTTTTTCTCCCCGCCTCCTCAGGGTCACCTGCTCTTCTCCCCTCGCCCCTGGCCATGTCCCGGCTGCACAGACATTTCCATCCATCCCTTTCCCAGGTCTCCCCCCTCCACAGCCCCCGCCCGACCCCACGCACGGGCTGCTAAGTGTAATGCTGTTCAGTAGGGATTTCTCCCCTACTAATGCTGGGGTGTCCTTCTCCTATAGTTGTCTACTAATGATCTCCTCTTGGTGCCATGAGTGTCGTTCATTGCCATGGCACTCGTGTGCTTAGACATCTGAGGATGCTCTATAGAAAAGCTCCTTGAGTGAGGTGATCCACAGGGAGTAGCTCAAGCTCCAAAGTGCCTGGCCAGGGGCAGGACATTGGCACAGCAAGGGCGGGGTGTGGCAGTGACATCATAAAGGCCTTTTGCAGGACCTCACACTATTGGTCAAGACTATTGGTGAGCAGGTGGTGACCTCACAGAGAGATCCTGACATCAGTCAGGGGCCTGGGCTAAGGAAACCTCAGAGACCCTGAGGCTTTGCTTCAGCAAGTCTCCTTCTCCAGGTCTCTGTCCTGAGCACTGAGAGAGTATTCGGGTTCACGGACGTGAGCACCAGGAGAACTTCTTTCCAGTTTTCTCCTTCCCTTGCAGTGATTTTACTAGAAAACAGCCGTCCCTGTTTTAGAAGGTAAGAGCCTCCTGGAGGTGTGAACCTGTTTCAGTCTGATCCATCTGGTGAGAGTTGAATACTAGGCATGGAAAACATAGCTTAAGGAGGCAGAATTTTATTCCGCACCTGGATTTTGTCCTTAGAATCATGGGGACATTAGGGTTTGTCCTTTGTGTTTCACCTTTTCCTCCATCCACCTGTCCTCCCTCCTTTCTCTTCATCTCTTCTTTTGTCCTTTCTCCTGTTTCCCTCCCAGTGGTTAAGGAACTGGTTAAAGGGGAGACTCCAGAGGGTCGTATTGAAGGTGAACTGTCGGGCTTGAAGGAGGTCACCAGTGGAGTCCCTCAAGGATCGGTTTTGGGACCGATCTTATTTAACCTTTTTTGTAACTGACCTTGGCACAAAGAGTGGGAATGTGCTACTAAAGTTGCGGATGACACGAAGCTGGGGGGTATTGCTAACACGAGAAGGACAGGGATACTATTCAGGAAGATCTGAACCACCTTGTAAACTGGAGTGATAGAAATAGGATGAAATACAACAGTGAAAAGTGCAAGGTCATGCATTTAGGAATTAATAATAAGAATTTTGGATATACGTTGGGGGCGCATCAGTTGAAGCGACGGAGGAGGAGAAGACCTTGGGGTACTGGTTGATAGCAGATGACTATGAGTCGCCAATGTGATACGGCTGTTAAAAAAGCAAATGCGATTTGGATGCAGCTCAGGCGGGTATTTCCTGCAAGGACAAGGAGGTGTTAGTACCGTTTATATAAGGCGTTGGTGAGACCCCCATCTGGAATACTGTGTGCAGTTCTGGTGTCCCATGTTCAAGAAGGATGATTTCAAACTGGACAGGTTCAGAGACGGGCTACGAGGATGATCCGAGGAATGGAAAAACTGCCTTATGAAAGAAGACTCAAAGAGCTTGGCTTGTTTAGCCTGGCAAAAGAAGGCTGCGGGGGGATATGCTCGCTCTATATAAATATATCAAGGGGTTAACGTTAGGGAGGGAGAGGAATTATTTAAGTTTAGTACTAATGTAGGCACGAGGACGAATGGGTAAAACTGGATATTAGTAGGAAGTTTAGACTTGAAATTAGACGAAGGTTTCTGACCATTAGGGGAGTGAAGTTCTGGAATAGCCTTCCGAGGGAAGTAGTAGGGGCAAAAGACTTTCCTGGCTTTAAGACAAAGCTTGATAAGTATATGGAGGGGATTTATGATTGATCGTTAATTTGGGCAATTGATCTTGAATTACCACCAGACAGGTCTGCTCAATGGTCCTGCGGGGAGATGTTGGATGCGATGGGTACTGAGTTGCTGCGGAGAATTCCTTCTTGGGTGCTGGCTGGTGACTCTTGCCCACATGCTCAGGGTTTAGCTGATCGCCATATTTGGGTTGGGAAGGAATTTTCCTCCAGGGCGATTGGCAGGTGCCCTGGAGGTTTTTTCGCCTTCCCCTGCAGCGTGGGGCACGGGTCGCTTGCTGGTGGTTTCCCTGCAGCTTGAGGTCTTCAACCATTTTTGAGGATTTCAATAACTCGGTCCTGGGATAGGGGTAGTTATAAAATTGGATGGGTGGGGTTCTGTGGCCTGCCTTGTGCAGGAGGTCAGACTAATGATCAGATTGGTCCCTTCTGACCTATGAGTCTATGAGTCTATGAGACTTCTGATGCTGGCTCCAGTCCTCTGCTCCGCCAGCTGACCTATGGAGGGCCTACCACCACATTCTCTAGATTTGTCCATTGGTCTGTGCCAGAGTGAGCAACACCCAGTAGGTGGAGTCTCTGTAGTGTAGTGGTTATCACATTTGCCTAACATGCAAAAGTCCTCGGTTCAAAACCAGCAGAAACATGTGGCTTCGTTTTTCCAGATCCCCTTGTTGTTCAGAAAGGCCACTCCTCCTATTGGCCTGTCCCTGGGATAACTCCAACCCCTGCATGACAGAGGATGCTGACAGCAGTGGGAAAGCACCTTGGTGTCAGGCTGGAGAACCTAGAGTAGTTAGGCCAGTCACCATTTGGAGGCTTGTGGCTTGGCCACCTCTGCTGTTGGAGGTTGGCCTATAGAGGCTCTCACTTTCTCCTGGGCTCCTTTGCGTGACTGGCCAAGGAGGAAGTGAGGCAGGAATGGGGTATAGAGGAAAGTTGAGCTGAGGAAGGCAGGGAAGAAGCTGTGCGGCTAAGTGGGGTTAGTAGAGCACCACCCTTCATTCTGAAAGCCTGGGGAGGTGTGGTTGGCTGCTGGGAGGTAGAACCCTGTGCCTGCCTCTTGGCTTCCCAGGAGTGGCTACTTGCAGCCCATGAGAAGAAGGGAGGTTCTGGGTGAAAGGAAAACAAGCAAAGCTGAGTCCAAGTGGAGAATGGTGGCACCTTTATGGCCAACCTGGGGGCATGACTGATGGTTTTAGAGGTGGAGGCTGGGCTGGTTGTGAGCAAGTGGGATCCAGGAAACCCCCACCTGCCCTTCTGAGGGCTGAACCCATGGAGGTGCGGTTGGCTGCTGGGAGACAGACCCCTGTGGCTGCCTGTTGGCATCCCATGGATGGCTACTTGCAGCCCAGGAGAAGCGAGGTTCTGGGAGGAAGGAAAAGCAGCAATGGTGAGGCTGAGTGGGCTCCTTTCTGGCCGAGATGGTGGACTGTGGTGAGTCTGGGAGTTGCCTGTAAGCCATAAGTGGACGTAGTGCAGTGAAAACTGCTGCTCCATTCTGGCCGACCTGGGGGTGCCATGGATGACTTGGGAGTGGGGGCAGGGCGCTGGCTGTGAGCAAATGGATCCAGGAAGCCCCAGCCTGCCCCTCCAGGGGCCGAGTCTTCTTCTCTCCTGCCATGGGGAGCCCGACCTTAAGCCTGCCCAGCATGTGCAGCAGCTCGAGCATAAGCCTTCCTGTGTGCATAACTGAACTACGCCCTAGTGTAATAAGGTGTAAAGTTTAGATTGTGAATTTATCTTTAATTTCCATGGTAATTTACTTTGAGCTTTTATTCCTACCACTTATAATCCTTAAAACTCCATCTTTCTGTAGTTAATAAATCTGTTTTATGCTCTACTTAAACTGGTGTATTTTGCTTGAAGTTCTTGGGAAATCTCAGCTCCATTACAAGGCTGGTTCATGTACTATTCACAGTGAGGGAGGGGTGGACCCTGTGTAATAAACTCACACTGATCAGGCTTCTGATTAAGGCAAGATGGTATGATCCAGGGGTGCAAGGCTGCAGAGCTGTAGGGGGGGGCGACTTTCTATCATGAGTGTTATGAGTGGCTGCAGAAGCATTCATGTAATTCAGTTGGCTGTGTCCCTATCCTACGGATGTCTGTGTAAGTGCAATATCTGCCAGAGATTCACAGCTTGTCTCAGCATCACATGTGTGAGAGGGAGCCCAGGTGGTGGGACAAAGGGCTCAGGGGTCCCACTGTTCAGTTGCATCCCATAGATCCCATCACAGACTTTCAACAACCACACAGAGCGGGTGCATCACTGAGACAGAGAGAGAGATGCCAAATATAGTGATCTCCAGTAGCCAGCAGACATCAAACTATCAGAAATTCTGTGAACAGAGAAGACCCCTGCTAGTGGAAAACTTGGGGGGACTGCTTGTACCATCAGTCAGGGTGAGAAATTGCTAATCAAATTCTATCCATCTAGTATGTTAGGCTTAGTCCTGAGTTTTGGTTATTTGCTAAATAATCTGCTTTGATCTGTTTGTTATCACTTATAATCACTTAATCTATCTTTCTGCAGTTAATAAACTTGTTTGATGCTTTATCTTAACCAGCGTATTTTGAGTGAAGTGTCTGGGGAAAATCTCAGCTTGTTGTGCACATCTGTCCCATATCGAGGGGAAGGGGAACTACATTAATGAGCTTGCATTATAGAGATCCCTGTGCACTATAAGATGGTATCATTCTGGATTTATACTACAGCAAGTGTGCAAGGTTGGGGAGTGGGAAATTAGGCTCTTGTCTTCTATCTGTCCTTGAGTGGCTTAAGGTAACGCACTCAGGTAGCTTAGTTGGCTGCATGGCGCCACCTGCTGTTGTGTTGGGTGATAACAGGCCCTGGAGAGGCTGGCGAAATCTCCAGCAAAGCAGTGTGAGAAGGGCCAGCCCAGCGTGAGGGTTAGAGGTGGGAAATGGTTCCCCCGAGTGATTTCTGAACTGGGCAGAGGCTGGGGGGGGGCCTGAGACAGGGACACCTCTGGGCTGGGCTGGGGGGGGCCACTCTCTGCTGGCAACAGGGCGTGGGAAGGGCCAGGAAGGGGAGGGGGGAGCAAGTGTCCCCCATAGAGAGGGTCCAGCCCCAGGCTGCTACCAGTAGCACATTCCTATCCTGGCCGGAGGGGGGCTTTCTCCAGCTGGGACCTGCCCCCTAGGCAGCCCAGGCTCTGACCGCACCAGCCCCGCCTGGAGCCCCAGTGAGTGAGAGACCCGGAGGGGGAGGGGGAGGGAGCACTGGGCCCTGACAGGAAAGTGACTCTCTCCCCTCAGATCTTGGTGTTTTCTCTCATGTTATCAAATATCAGTTTGTGACACAATTTCTTTGCAAATCTCAAAGATTCAAATAAAATACCTAAACATTTGCCCCACTTCTCTCTAGTTGTCTATTTCTAATTGAATATGCCCTGAGATTTTCCTGTCTCTAATTATAAAATAATAAGAAAATCTCAGATTTACACCTTTTCTCAGATTATTGAACACAAAATGTTTGCAAATGTTGCCCATTTCCTCTTTATTCATTTATCAAGTATTCATGTGAAACACTCAGATTTTACCTCCTATCAACAACTGATATAAAATCCTCTGATTTTCCACTTTCCTCTCTGTAATTTGCAAAATGGATCCAAAATCTCTGATTTCCACCCTTTGTCTTTCATTTCTGAACACTGATCTGAAAGCTCAGGTTTTCCCTCTGTGTCATTATCAAATGTCAATTAACAATCCTCTCAAGTTTTGTGCTGTTCCTTATGTTTCTAAATCCCAAAAACTTCTTCCTTCGGGGGAACCTGTTGCCCTGAGTCGCTCTCCATTCTGGATGTTGCAGGGGATTAAATTTCCAGTGATTGTCTTTCCCCTCTCCTTTGAGGATCATTTGTTTCCCTCTTTTAGCTCTGTTAGATATTTGCCAAAGAAAGAGACCAGCCTGATATTTAATACACATCAAAGCCAGAGGCCTCCCCCTGTTTGGGGATCAGTGGTTCGCAGCTGGTAGTGGGAGAGTTGGCTGGCCCCTTTTCTTTTCTCTAGCTGGCACAGGATGAGGGGGTCACTCTGAATGCAGCATGTCTTGAGAAGTATCCCAAACCACAAGACAAATGGTCTCTGTGAAGGGTTGCTTCCCACAGGGCTAAGATGTAGCCCCCTCTGGCAGGATCCATGGCGGCTACTATTTGCTAGTGACAGGCAACGGAAATTTCTTACCTATTTTGCCCCTCCATGCCAGGCCTGCACAACATACGGCCCACGGGCAACGTGCGGCCCGTGAAGTCTCACTGTGCAGTCCCCGCAGCCGGGAATCAAAGGGCTCTGGGCTGCCCGTAGCCGCGGGGAATCCAAACCCCTTTAAAAGTTCAGCCGCGGCCGGATTCAAAAGGTTCTGAGCTGCCCGCAGCTGCAGGGAAGCCCAGAGCTCTTTAAATCTCAGCCGCGGCCAGGATTTATAGGGCTCTGGGCAGGCGGGCGGGGAGCTCAGAGCTCTTTAAATCCCAGCCACCAGGGCCGGCTTTAGGCCAATTTAACCAATTCCCTTGAATCTGGCCTCGCTCCTAAGAGGACCCGCACCCAAGCCCCAGTACCAGCAAAAGCCAGTGCGCTGTACCAGGGTGGCCCAGTTTCCCCAGGGGCAATTTAAAAGGCCTGGGGCTCCCAGCAGGGGCAGGAACCCCAGGCCCTTTAAATTGCCACCAGAGTCCTGCTGCTGGAGCCCTGGGGTATGGCTCCGGGGCTCTGGGGGCTATTTAAAAAGTCCCGGACTCCCATTGCTTCTACCTCCCCGGCCCTCTAAATAGCCACTGGAGCCCCGCCGCTTCCCCAGGGTTCCCGCGTCTATTTACAGAGCTGAGGCAGTGGAAGCAGGGGCACTCCGGGCCCTTGAAATAGCCCCCAAGCCCCAGGCTGCTGCTGCTACCCTAGTGGGAGAGGGGGAAGGAGGAGAAGGAGGAGGAGGAGGAGAAGGAGGCACTCACCATAGCGGATGGGCTGTACCTCCTGTACCTGCACCCCTTGCCCTGCCTGCAGCCAACCCGTCCCCAGCCAGCCCCTGCTGCACCCCTGCCCGCACCAGCCCCGCACCTCCTGCCCTGCTTGCACCAGTTCCTGCCTGCAGCCTGCCCATCTCCAGCCAGCCCCACACCCCATGCCTTGCCTTCAGCCCTGCACCAACCCGTCTCCAGCCAGCCCTGCACCCCCTTCCCTGTCTCCAGGCAGCCCCTGTCACACTGCCTGCCCTGCCCGCACCAGCCCTGCACCCCCTGCCCTGTCTCCAGCCAACCCCGTACCCCCTGCCATTGCCTTCAGCCCTGCACCAACCCGTCTCCAGCCAACCCCTGCCGCACCCCGCTGCCTGAAGCCAGCCAGTCCCGCACTCCTTTGTCTCCAGCCCTGCCAACCCATGCCGCACCCTCCCTGTGGCCCTGCCTGAAGCCAGCCAGCCCACCCAACACCTCTTGTCTCCAGCCTGCCCCACACCCCTTGCCCAGCCTGCAGCCAGACCCTACCTCTCGCATCCTCCCCCTCCCCCACCTCCAGCCAGCCCCATGTTCACTGGTGCCCTGCAGTTCCGAGGGAAGTAACCCTGCACACCTGCTTCAATGAGATGGGCAGGGAGCAGCTGGGACCCACACATGTGCACCCTAGCACACCCTAAGGGAGTGGCAGAGCTCATTTCTAGTTCAGACCCATCTTTTTAAAAAAGAACTTTTAGGTAGGGTTAACATATATCTGTACTTTCCCGGACATGTCAGGCTTTTTGGTTCTTAAATCGCCATCTGGGAGGAAATACGGACGTATGGTAACCCTACTGGTACAAAAAAATACATACTGTGGCAGAACTTTTTATAGGGAACCGGTTGTTAAGACTGAAAGGCTTTTTTTTCCCCAATCATCCCTGCGGAGCCCGCCAAACATGTTCAAATTGGCCCCGCACTTCCTAAAGCCGGCCTGCTAGCCACGGCCGGGATTCAAAGGGCTCTGGGCTGCTCGCAGAGATTCCCGCCGCAGCTGAGGTTTAAGGTCTCAGGGCTCCCCACCGCCACGGGCAGCCCAGAGCCCTTTGAATCCCGGCAGCAGCTGAGATTTAAAGGGCTCAGGGATCCCTGTGGCTGCAGGCAGCACAGAGCCCTTTGAAATCCTGGCGGCAGCTCCAGGGGATGGAGTGAGGCTGGGATTTCAAGGGCTCAGGCTCCCCTCAGCAGCAGGAGCTCTGGGACCTTTAAATCCCTGCCCCAGTCCTGAAAAGCTCCGGGTTCCCCCGGTTGTCAGAGCCCAGGCCCTTTAATTTGACCCTGAGGGCTCCCAGCCACCTCTTTGGCTGGGAGTCCCTGGTTGATTTAACATCAAGTAACACCTCCCCACCACCAACCTTCCTTTTTGACCCACAGCTGTTTTGGTGGGGCAGGCGCTGGGGAAGGAGGGGTTTGTTTCTGCAGGGCTGGGCGGGATGTTTCCGCCAGGCTGGGCAGGTCCTGGGTGGGGGGTGTTTCCGTAGGGCCGGGGGGTTTCGGTCCTCAGCTGTTTTCTTTGGAGTATTGTGACCCTCGCTGTTTTACTCAAAGTACTGTACAGGAACTTTTCAGGGGGATTAAGGCAAAATGCCACATTTATTAGTAATATAGGTATCAATTAATACTCTATGATATGCACATGAGATATATATCACAGTCATGCATTCACGCACACACACAGACATAAACACACTACGTCTTGCTGTTGTTACCAACTAGTTGCTCCCCTTAACTGCACTGGCCAGGTGAGTTAGATGGGGGGAGGGGTGGAGCCGGGCTTCTACCGATCCAAATCGATGGTCCGATGGTGACAAGACGAGATCCGGGGTCCTTCTGCAAGACACCTCGCATTTATAGCAGCTTCCCTCTTATGCAAATCTAGACCAGATTCAAAATCTGGGTCTGCGTCCGTTGGTCTTTGTGCTGCTTTTCTCTGGGTGTTGTCCCAATGCTGCTCAAAGAGGGTGTTTTCTAAAGAAGGTGCTTGCTTCTAATCCCTGAGGCCATCAATATGTCTGCTCTTCTTTATTGGGCCCACTTGACAAGTTGTATTGTCCTTTGCTCTGGCTCCCATTCCCTCTTCAACTGTTGTAGCTGTCTGGAGGTGGGTGTCTTCCAAGCCTCACTCATTCACACCTCATTCAGTCAATAGAGCAATTGATTACAAGTGCGGGGAAGATCTTATTCTACTTCTAGCAAAAAGGCACATGTTTTCTTTTACTTTAACTATACTATCCTTAGGGGCTATAACATTTGATACAAAGTTTTCTACCAATTTTCTAATAGGGATCTAATACAAAGTTGTATGAAAATAGAGAGGCACAATGCCAAGTCATATGAATTACAAAATAACATCATGCCGGATGCAATGTCATAAAGATAAAGATACTTAATACAAAATAACACAATGCAACGTTATAAAGATTTATAGAGATAGTTAATACAGAGATTTCTCTACATCACCACTTTACGAGTTGTGCAGGCCTGCTGACGGCATTCGCGGGGCTTCTTGCTCGTGTGGATTCTCTGATGCTGAATAAGGTGAGAGCTGCGATTGAAGGTTTTCCCGCACTCACTGCATTCATAGGACCCCTCCTGTGTGTGGATTCTCTGATGCCCAATAAGGTGCGAGCTGCGACTGAAAGTTTTCCCGCACTCATTGCATTCACAGGGCCTCTCCCCTGTGTGGATTCTCTGATGTTGAGAAAGGCCTGATCTGTAAGTGAAGTTTTTCCCACACTCAGCACATGTATTTTTTTTGCTTTTCCCTGCAGATTTCCTGCTGTATTCTGGTTTCCTTAAGGCCCTTCTGAGTTCCCTGACAGGAAATAAATTTATCCATTTTCTCCCCTGGCTGGTTTCCCTGCTCTTTTTCTGGTCTGTGCTGAACATCACACGTCATTGCATCACCTGCTGTGATAGAGACAGAAACCTCAAACAGGGATGGAAAGGGGAAGGCCAAACCAAAACAAGTGCTGGAGAGAGGACAAATAAAATCAGGAACTCAGCTCCCCCCAACAGGAGAGAGGAGGGGATCAATTCAGCTTCACTATCCCATCCAACTTCACAGGGGGGAAGGAGGAAAGCTACTGCCGGTGTCTGCTAGCATCTATAGGAAGCCTTGAGCTATATTTACCCTGCGGATGCGACCCCTGCTATGGACAATAATGAACTGAGAGACTCCCAAGAGCTTTGTAGGGCATCCTAGATGTTTCCTTCAGGCACTTACAGATTCTGAGTTGGTTAATGTTTCCTCATCTGTGCGGGGAGATCTCAGGATCTCTCTTTCCTCTGAACCTGGAGCTCTGGGACCCATGGCTCTTCCCCTTGTTCCAGCTGGGAGATCATATCACGTTGGAAAAACCAGAAACTCCGCTCAGATGAAAGAAAACAAAGGAGTTCAGTTGATTTCATACAACTTGATCATCAAAAACATTCTGTTAATTTATCTTCAGTGCTTAGTGTGACCTAGTGTGCCTGGGGCAGTCCTCACTTGAAAATGCCAAGGTCAGAGCAGGCTGAAAAAGGGAGAGCAGATGCTCCCCATACTGGTGGTTAACACTGAAGTTAAACTCACTGACCAGTCACAAACTGTGCTTCTGATCCCACACACTGGTTAACGAGACTCTGAAAAAAGAAATCACACGGTCCCCTTTATTGCATGACAGTTCTCTGACTCCTAATCAGCAACTAGGTCCCGTACAGTGAGAGGTTATTTTAAAACTCTGCTCACTGTGATACAGCATGGCCAGAGGGCAGCAGGAGAGTGATCCTAATTGGATCCAGGAAGTGGGTGGGTAGAAGGTTAGCCACATTACCCAGCTTTGGATCTCATCCAAAATACCATGCTGCCAGCCAATCCTTTAGCAGTTAAACTAAATGTTTAGAAGAAAGAACAAATGAAAGAATGAAGTTAAATTCCATCCTTCCAGACAATTCTTTAGCATCTAAACTAAAGGTTTAAAAGAAAGAAAGACAGAAAGAATTTAAATGGAAAAGCAGTCAGATACATTCCAAAATGGATATATCAGGTTCTTAGCAGTATTGGTGAGTTGCTGGCTTGAAAGTCTGTCTGGAACGCATCCACAGCTTGGATGGGTCATTCAGTCCTTTGTTCCAGGGTTCAGTTTGTAGAGAAGTTGCTCCAGAGGTAGGAAGGGGGATTGAAGACAAGATGGAGATGATGCAGCTGCGCTTTATATTCCTTTTGCCATGTGGCTTGTACTTCCTGTGTCCCAAACACAAGCTTCACAGCACATGGCATGGAAAAGCTTTGGAGGTTTCATTACACAGGCAAACCCCGGCATGTCTTGCTGACTCAATAGGTGTATCCCCTTGGTCCATAGGTTCATTGTACAGCTGATGACCCTCAATGGGCCATCAAACATGCTAGGCAATGTTGATGCCAATATGTCTGGGGGTGTCACCCAGAAAAACTGCACAAGTCTGGAAATACAGATATACCTTACATATCTGTAACTCACAATACAAAGGTGATAGAAACATAGAAACAAAATTATCATACTTGGCAAATCATAACATTTTCACTGACACTTTACATGGCATACCTAGCATGATTCATTGCAATTTTATCAGATTATATTATTTTATTATTAATACCAAAGTGTCTCACAATTTCATGCAGTCTCACACTTGCTAAACTAGTGAATTCCCAGGACCAGTTCCCCAGGTCCTTGAAGATGCCAAACATTGTGCTTATGAGGGATTGAAATACCCACATATCTGCTGGGAACACACACACAGACACTGTGTCAATCTGTACCCCTGTGTTCACTCTTCTAGAAAATTATGATCAATTTGTACCCAGTATGGCTTGTGAGGTATCATTAGAAAACGCATAACCTACTGAATATTATCCTCCTGTTAAAATGTGTAGTAACACTGTATGTAAAATGGTGAGATTTTACAGTATGATATTACTGAAAAAGTTACAGTTCTGGGGAACACCCACAGACCAGTTCCTCAGAGACAGCAAGGCAAACAGCTGGTCAAACAGCCATTCTCCTGCAGGGGGAAGGTGTGAAGACATTAAGGGCTGGTCTACACTACTGGGGGAAATCGATCTTAGATACGCAAATTCAGCTACGTGAATAACGTAACTGAAGTCGAATATCTAAGATCGGATTACTCACCCATCCTCACCCGCGCGGGATCGATGTCCGCGGCTCCCCCTGTCAAATCAGCAACTCCGTTGGGGTTGGTGTTGTTCCGGAATCGATATAAGCGCGCTCGGGGATCGATATATGGCGTCTAGATGAGACGCCATATATCGATCCCCGAGCAATCGATTTTAACCCGCCGATACGGTGGGTAGTCTAGATGTAGCCTTACATTCCATCACAGGGACCTATTGAGGCTGTTGTGGAAAACGACCACAGGATTAATATTTGAATCAGCTCAGCCTGAGGCTCTTTTCTTGGTTACAAGCACGCAGGGGGCGACAGCTATTGGAATACTGTTCCTGAGCTAAAAATCACACAAGCCTTTTACAGCTTAAAACCACAAACAATGACACATACGTTGCACGTTAATTTCCTTATTTGGAATATATTGCAAAATATGATGCAGGTCAAAAGCAAGCTGAACAATCAGTTTTTCCATATTTGGCCTTTCCTGTTATTTTTATTACACCTGGTGATATGGGAGCAAGACTCTCCATGTCTCAAGAAATGTCACTACCAACCTAGGCCATTTTCACATGCTGGGGTGCAATCCAGATCAGCGAGGAGTTGTGTCATCTGTAATCCTGGGTGAGATTCAGTGTTCTGCTGCTGGAGCTCCCCTGTCTGGATACTCCCAGCCAGCGTTCAAGGACGCACTGAGTGTCTGTATGATAAGTAACCCTGGACTGGCAGCTCTGACTCCAGCCGCCTGCTTGTTACACCCCAAGCACATCTGGTTTGGGTAGAGAAGGCTCAGGGTTTGAGAGAAGGCTGGGGGTAGGAAGCTTCTGTTCATTATGCTGGACCTAACCCCAGTTTTACTTGAGTAAAGAGGAGATATTTGACATTGTGTGATGCTGCTCCTGTGCTCTTTTCCCAAAGTGTTCTGCAGCAGAGGAGGGTCTCTGGTAGTATGTATGTTACTGGCCTATTGGGGTGATGCTGAAACAGGACAGGGTACAGATGGCATTGTGGGGGTGGCATGAACCTTCACTCTTCATTTCCCCTTCCAAGAACAGAAGGGACAGGAATCCTTACCCAGCAAGACCATCGTCTCATAGTTCCCCTGCATGACATCTCTGTAGAGGGCTCTCTGAGTGGGGTCCAGCAGAGTCCCCTCTTCCCTGGAGAAATACACAGACACCTCCTCGAAGGTCACCGGCCCCTGAAAGAGCAGGAGTCCAATACTCAGTACCTGCTGACCCACTCACAACCCCACTATTCACGGAACAGCAGCACCAGGGAAATGGAAGCTCCGGGAGGCACATGTTAACAGAGTCCCACCCCACCTTGCTTACAGCAGCCAGGAGGCATCAGAGGGTAGAAAGAGAGAACCTTTGTGTCTCCCATCTGACAGACAGAAGCAGGGTCTTCACATTTATCACATAGCTACTAGCCAGAGCTTAATATAGGAGATGGGGCTGTCTCTGACCCTGATAGTGGCTCCCTGGTAGGAATCCAAGCACTCTCCAAATAAAATATATGGAAGAAAGGGGAAGTCAATCATAAAGAATAGAAGTTAGAAGGTCAGAATTGTAGTGCCCATTAACAAAGGTTTAGAGAAACTAGAGCCTATCAAACTAACGGGATATCCTTATTGGATGAGATCAAAAGTTTGGTTGCAGCTAATAGTATTGATGTAATATACCTAAACTTCCGTAAGGGACATGACTTGATTAGCACAATATTTTTACTAAAAAAAACTAGAATGATACAAAATAAACACGGCATACATTAAATAGATTAAAAACTCTGATAGTAAATGGGGAACCATGATCGAGTGGATTTCTTTCTAGCAGGTTCCTGCAGGGATTGGTTCTTGGCCCTGTGCTATTTAACATTCTTATCCATGACTTAGAAGAGAGTACAAAATCATCACTGATAAAGTTTACAGTTGCCACAAAGATTGGGGTTGGTGGTAATTAATGAAATGTCAGTAGATTCAGGCTGCCATCACTGAGAGTCTGGGAAGTTGTCCCAGCCCTGGCTGGAGGGTTATTTCCTGTTCCACAAAGAGGGGAAGTTCCATTCCCAACTCCTGTGCCTTGAAATTAGGGCCTATCTGACACTACACCCCCATATTCATCATAGTGGTATGATTATAATATGATTAGGACATAATTATGATCTATTTTTGTAGAAGATGCATCATGTGTGGTGTCACTGGAAAAGTTCTGATTTGCTGAATATGATTATCCTATTTGTGTGCACATATCATGTTCGTATCTGAAGTTATGGATATTGACTCTGTATCTGTATTTCAAATGTGCTTACTCTGGGTAACACCCACAATGAGCCTTTCAGGTACAACAATGAAGAAGCCAGACAGTGCTGATGGCTCAACAAAGACAATGGACTGTGGAAGAGCTTAGCCTTCCTGTGAATGTTTCAGCCAGCCTATGAGTCATGGCTACTATGACTCAGCAGGGCCTGTGACCAGACCACATGACACTAACTCCATTTTAGTACCTGTATTTTTCCACAAACTGGACTAGGAACTGAGTTTGGAACAAAAGGTTCCCACCATATGGAAAAGCTACATAAGGTGGGGTGTGACATCATCTCTTGGCCTCATTCTCCACACAAGAGAACTTCTGGAAACACCTGAGAAACAAAAACGGATGTGGGGGAAGTGCTGCTCCCAGGATCAAGAGATTTCTAGCTTGTGTATGGAAACTTGGGGGACTGCTTGTACCATCAGTCAGGGTGAGAAATTGCTAATTCAAATTCTATCCATCTAGTATGTTAGGCTTAGTCTGAGTTTTGGTATTTGCTAAATAATCTGCTTTGATCTGTTTGTTATCACTTATAATCACTTAATCTATCTTTCTGCAGTTAATAAACTTGTTTGATGCTTTATCTTAACCAGCGTATTTTGAGTGAAGTGTCTGGGGAAAATCTCAGCTTGTTGTGCACATCTGTCCCATATCGAGGGGAAGGGGAACTACATTAATGAGCTTGCATTATAGAGATCCCTGTGCACTATAAGATGGTATCATTCTGGATTTATACTACAGCAAGTGTGCAAGGTTGAGGGAGTGGGAAATTGGCTCTTGTCTTCTATCTGTCCTTGAGTGGCTTAGGTAACGCACTCAGGTAGCTTAGTTGGCTGCATGGCGCCACCTGCTGTTGTGTTGGGTGATAACAGGCCCTGGAGAGGCTGGCGAAATCTCCAGCAAGCAGTGTGAGAAGGGCCAGCCCAGCGTGAGGGTTAGAGGACACAGCAGTTCCCAGAAGCTCCACAAACTGCCTCCTGGGGGTGACAACCCATCACGCCCTACACTACACAAGTCTCAGCAGGTTTGTCACATGCTGTCCCCTCCCTTTCTCCACCCGAGATATTTCCTGCTTCCCACCACCTCTAGCAATTCCCACCCCTCTTATGCATTTTACTGCTCCTCAACCTCCAAGCAGAGCCCGCCACTCTGATAATCTCTTACCTGAGCCAGCTCCATTGCAGCCATTTCCTTGCCCCTGGGAGGACGAGATGATCTGCAGCGAAACATGGATGTTATTCTCTGGCCTGCCGGGGTGAAAAGGGCAAGGTGTGAGAATTCAGACTAGGCTTTTGTCCATTCCCCAAGCCGATTCCCCCCAGCTTTTCCCCTGCTAATGCACATTCTAGGTTCTAGCACACTGTGAAGCACAGAGTGACCTTATTCCAGTACAGGCCTAGCCCCCTCCCACCAGGGTGTAACCCTCTGACACATGGGGAAACCCTCCCAGTAACAGTCTCTCTCTTACACGTATCAAGTTTGCGGACAACACCAAGCTGGGAGGGGTTGTAAGTGCTTTGGAGGATTGGATTAAAATTCAAAATGATCTGGACAAAAGGGAGAAATGATCTGAAGTAAATAGGATCAAATTCAGTAGAGACAAGTGCAAAGTACTCACGTTGGAAGGAACAATCGGAGGCCAGAGAAGAGCAGAAACAAAGGAGTCACTTTGGGGGATTCTCCCTGTCATTGTCCCCAAGGCAGCTGTCTCAGGTTTACAAAGGTGTTTCATGTTCCAGCCTTTATACAGTCTCTCCTGGGAGTGCCCCTTTCATGGACTGGGCCTAGTTTTAGTTTTTGGTAGTTAACAATCTTGGTTATTGTTCATCTAACCAGTATGTGTGGATTGAAGTGTGTTGAAACTCTGTTTGGATAACAAGCTGGTGCATGTCATTTTCCGCTGATGAAATGACAGACTTCATATGAGCTTGGGTCGTTCAGTAGCATGCTGGACAGTGCAAGATGCACATTTCTGGGGGAAGTTGGGCACTTGAGAATTTGCTGGTTTTCTCCTGAGGTGTAATTCATGAGTGGCTGTCTAGCAGCACTCAATACTGTGTAGCTGGGAGTGAGTTACATGCTGGAGACTGTGTGTTAATTGGCCAAGAGGGGCTGTTCTCGCGGGAAAACAGTGGAAAAGGCACCCCATGCTGGAGGACTGAGGGGACAGCTATTTAACAGACACTCATTATGACAGAGCCTCTTACAACACAGAGAAAGTAAATCCATGTCCCAGAAATCGAAGACTCCAGACAGAGGGCAAGTGTCCCTGGCACTGCTTCTTGCTGACAGAGAGGTTCAGAGACAGTGCGAGAATCCTGGGGAAGCTGGGAACAGGAAGCATGGGCTGGCGGGGTTCGGTGGAGGAAAGGGAACAGGAAGGGCAGGGATATTACTGAATCCAGGATCTCAGCAGTACTAGATGACAGGATAGCACATAGGTGCAGCCCATTGGAAAACACAATCCCAACTATACATACAAAATGATGGGTCTAAATTAGTTGTTTCCACTCAAGAGATGGATCTTGGAGTCACTGTGGATAGTTCTCTGAAAACATCCACTCAATGTGCAGCAGCAGTGAAAAAAGTGAACAATGTAGGAAATAATTAAGAAAGTGATAGATATGACAGAATATCTCATAGATCATATTGTAAAAACAGCAAAATAAATCCATGATACACCCACATCTTGAATACTGCATGCACATGTCACCCCATCTCAAAAATAGATATATTGGAATTGGAAAAGGTTCAGAAAAGGGCAACAAAATGATTAGGGGTATGGGACAGTTATGCCAGACCTAACCCCTAATTTCACTTGAGCAAACAGGAGATATTTGACACTGTGCAATACGGCTCCTGTGCTCTGTTCCCAAAGTGTTCTGCAGCAGAGGAGGGTCTCTGGTATTATGTGTGTCACTGGCCTATTGGGGTGATGCTGAAACAGGACAGGGTACAGATGGCATTGTGGGGGTGGCGTGAACCTTCACTCTTCATTTCCCCTTCCAAGAACAGAAGGGACAGGAACCCTTACCCAGCGAGGTCACAGGTCTCATAGTTCTCCTGCATGACATCCCAGTAGAGGGCTCTCTGAGTGGGGTCCAGCAGAGCCCACTCTTCCCTGGTGAAATACATAGCCATCTCCTTGAAGGTCACCAGCCCCTGAAAGAGTAAGAGTCCAACACTAAGGACTTGCTGCCCCACTCACAGCCCCACTATTGTGGCAGAGAAGAGTGAATCAAATGGAAAGCTCTGGGTGGATCATAGTCAGGAGAGTCCCACCTCGACCTGGCTCAGAGTATCCAGCAAATGCCAGGGTGAGGGGATGAAGAGAGAGCCCCTTATCTCTCCCAGCATATCCATCACCCCCCTACTAGCCACTGACTGATACAGGAGATGGAGCCCCTAGCAGGGTCCAGGAGAGCTCGCTGGTAGGATGCCCAACACCCTCCTCATTGTGAGGAGCGGGATATGAAGGGAGAGGCAGCTCCAATAAGCCTGACTCATGGGTGTCCCCTTTATATCTCACAGCAGCTGATGGTTAATGAGGCAGGCTCCAGCACTAGGAGTCTGGTCAGTTTGACTTAGCTCCATGTAGGTGGGTTATTTTTCTCTCTTCACAAATTAGGGCATTTCCACCTCCAAACCTCCTGGGTCTGTTCCTAGAATCTAGGCCACTGCTAGCCGCTCAGGTCTCTGCACACCACCTACTGCAGCTCCACTCCCACTGACCAGTCTATCCAGCGCTTCCTCCATCTCCCACCTGCTCTGAACAGCCTCTCGCCCACCAAGCATCCCTCCAGAGTGGTTAACCTAGATCCTTCGTCTCTAACATCTCCTTCCCTGCATGGTTCAACACAGCATCGAATCCACTAGTTCCAACCAGCAAGTGCTGGGTGAGAGCAAACTAGCTGTCTCCTTTGCTCTCATGAACCCCGAGCAGTCTCCTCCCTGATGGTCGCACTCCTCTCTCTCACAGCCAGTCTGCATTTCATCTTGTTTACTCTCGTTCCAAGCAGGTCTCTTCCCTGCAGCATCACATCACATGGCTCCTTTTTTGCTCTCGTTCCCCTGAGCTAGTGTGGCACCATTCAGCTCACCACTGCTGGCCTAATACAGCTCAACAGCCTGCAACTTAGTAAATAACTCCAGCAGGTCTGCCACACCCTGGCCTCCTCCTTTCCCCACGCTGTGAATTTCCTGCCCCGCTCCAACCTCCAAACCAGACTCCTGCAAACCTTCCCACCTCTGGTGTATTTGCTCTCCCTTTCCTCCAGCAGGAACCCACCAGCAACCCCCCGATAATCTCTACCTGGACTGACTCCACTGCAGCCATTTCTCTTCCCTGTCCCACGCCAGGCTGGGATGAGCTGGAGCAAAACATTCTGCAGCCTGTCTGGGGGAGAAGGGCAGTTGTGGGCGTTTTCAGAACCGGTTTTAGTTAATTTCACATCACAATTCCCCCAGGCCCTTTCCCTGCAGACAGACACCCTAGATTCTGTCATGCTGGGAAATGCTCAATCTGTTTATTACAATTTAGACCTGGCCCCTCCTGCCAGGCTAAGTCCACAGACACATTTTTAACCTCCCTTCTCTCTCCCCTCACCCCTTCTCTGAACACAAGGCTAGAAAAGAGCAGAACCAAAGGAGTCACTGTGGGGGATTCCCTCAGACACTGACCCCACGGCAGCCACACCCAGCAGGGGGAATATGGGAGTCAGGAACTGGCTTTTGCTCTGTCTGATCCTTGTTTTGTTCACTGGAAAGTGGTTCTGCCCCAGGAATGCAGCAATACATGTGTCTGGGTGGACTAGAGAGCTGGAAATCTCTCCCCCACATTCATTTCTCCCACTGCCCCTTTCAGTCTCTCCTTCCCCTGTCCTCTCTCCCTGCCCCTCTGGCTGGGACAGTCCCATTCCTGGGGGCTTTGCTCTCCCATGGCTGGATTTCCTCCTGGCAACCGCTAATGGGAGGAGAAATGAGGTGGTGTTGTTTGTGCAGAGTCACTTTCTTGCCAGACCCTAGGACATTCCCTGAGGTCTTTCAGTTACCTGGAGACTCTGGCTCAGAATTTAGTAGTAACAGGGCCCAGGACTGCCCTAGGGGGCTAGGACCAGCTGCAAGAAAGTCATCCCCTGGGCCGGGCAGAGAAGAAGCTTTAATTAAGGTCACTTCCCAGCACAGAGCCCCACTGGGGGAGCAGCAGCTGCCAAGCCTGGTCTCCCAGATCACAATGGAGGCTGCAGCATCTGACCCAGGAAGCTGAACCCCAATATCCTGAGCAGAGAGGGACAGAGTGTATGAGCAGCTTCCCTCCTTTAGCTCTCTGGGGAGAGCAGCTAATGGGAGCCCCTCCTCACAGGGAGAATGGCTGATCTCATTTGACCCACTGTCCATCTGGAATCACTCCTTGTCTTTCCATACAGTGACTCTGGATTAACAACGGTCTCAATGACACCGGATTTCAGAAAGAATGAGTTCAGAACGCTGTGGAAAAGACCATCGTGTGGCAGTGCTGACTCCCTTCCCACCTCCCTCACCCCCGCAGATCTAGGACAAGGACTGGGGGCAAAAAATTTCCAAACGGAAACCGAAAGTTCCTGCAGTTTTCAAAAGAGGAGAAAAGTAAATTCTGTGATTTCACACTAACAGTGTTTGCTAAGTGGACAGAAAGTTATCACAGTGACAGGGCACGTGACTGGGGAATGGACTTGGTGACCTGGTGACTAGGAGCCAGGACTTGGTGGTACAAGTTGACCAGAGAGAAGGATCATGGTTAGCAGCAGCCCCCAGACACCCCCTAGTACCCAGAGCCCAGACCCCCCAGCCAGGGGCCCCAGACACCCCCCAGCCAGGATCCCATCAGATATTCCCTGGGACGCAGCCCCCAGAGTCCCTGGCCAGGGACCCCAGATACCCCTCAAAGCCCCCACCGGCCAGCGAACCCCCACCACACCATGATTGCCAGGTTGGGAATCCCAAAGGGTTCCCCCCACCAAGAGCCCCCAGCAGCCAGGGACCCCCTCAAGGGACCCCCCCCCCACTGGGAACTCAGTCCCTCACTGCCTGCCTAGGAACTTCCCCATCCTCCAGAACGATCTACCCTGACATTTGCCTGGGACCCCCTCCTCTGCCCAGTGTGACCCCCTGATGCTTTACAGTGCGACCATCACTCTGCTTCCCTGGCATGCCCTCACCTAGTGCCAGGGATCCCCTCCCCCAGCTCTGTGCACTGGGCATGGCAACAAAACCAGGAACCAGCGGGGGAAGCACAGACAGAGCCCCTGGCACAGAACCAGGCTCCCTCTAACCCTCTGTCCCGCCTCCCCAGAGACACCCACCCCCACTGTTCTGCAGCCACCAGGCCCCCAGCGATACCCACCTCCAGGACCCATAGCCTCAGGGATGGGCACATCAGAACCACCACCCCCGAAAACACCAAACCTCCACAACCCACCAACCTGACTAGGGTACCCCCTGCCCAGCCACCCAGAGGCCTCCCCCTACCACAATGCCCCTTCAGCTGCAATCTCCCCACACAGACACCTTCCCTGCCCCTTCAAGTGTTACCTCACAGAGTGTGAGAAGTGGCTAGAAAGTTAACACCACCTCCTGCTGGCCAGTCACACAGGCAGAGGGAGCCTGGGGAGTGCTTCTTTAACAGGAGAATGGAAGGCCTGGAGGGCAAGAAAGATCCACGGGCTGTCACTAGCAAATAATGGCCACCATGGATCCACCCCAGAGGCGGCTGCATCTTAGCACATTGGGAAACAACCCATCATATTCAATTAGAAATAAAACAACTAGAGAGAAGTGGGGCAAATGTTGGGGTATTTTATATCAATCTTTGAGACACGCAGAGAGAACCCTGTCACAAACGACATTTGATAACATGAGAGAAAACCACCAAGATCGGAGGGGATTTGATGTTGCTATTAAATAACTAGTGGAAAAGGGGGACTGTTGGACTGGATTTTATATGACTGTCCAACACATAAACAGAATGTGATGGTCCCCCCCGGCCACGGGGCAACCATTCACCGTGAGCAGCTCAGAGCCCTTTGAGGAGCTGATTTAAGGGAAGCGGGGGAGCTGGAAGGCTCCCTGGACAATGGAAGGGGGCCGCAGGGGAATTAGGAAATGGGGGTCTGGGCACGAACTCTGCCTCCAGCTGCCTGACCCCCCCCGCCCATCAATTTCCTGCTCTGCGCCCACCCCTCCCCACGCTCCCTGTTACTCCCCCGCCCCGCTCCAGCCCCGGCCCCAGCGCCCAGCGGAACGTTACTGCTGGTCCGGGCAGGGGGAAGGGCAGCGGCTTCAGCGGCTGTTACTGGGCATGCGCAGTGCCCGGGAGTAGCACATTGCTATGGGGAGGGATTTAATACACCGCCCCCCCCCCGCCTGGCCCGGGGTCCGCCCCCCCCCCCCCCCCCCACGGCCGGGGCCCCGGCCCCCCCATCCCCCGGGGCGGGCGGGCGGGTCCGCCTGCAGCTCCACTGGGGCCGAGGCACCTTCAAGGCTTCTCCCAGGCTCCCTGGGCAGAGTCACTTTCCTGCCTCCCCAGACGCCTCTCATTCCCCGGGGGCTCCGGGTCACAATGTCCCACCGCCCTTCCCCCGCCTGCAGCTCCGGCTTCTCCCCTCCCGCCCCCGCCAGCCACACCAAGGGGAACCCCAGGGCCCCAGTCTCTGTCCCCACCTGGATCCCAGCGGGGTCGGGGGCAGATCCTGGCTGCAGCTGAGAACAGCGGCTCCTGCTCCGGCTCGGGCAGCTCCAGCGCTGCTGGCAGCACGTGGAGAACCAGGGAAGCAAGCTGTTCAGCCCGGGCTCCGCGTCACAATGTGCCAGAGCCCCGCCCCCCAGGAGCTGCCCTGCCCATGGGCTGTGCCAGAGGAACACCCCCAGGAGCTGCCTCCGCACCTGAGCTTGAGCCAGAGCCCCGCCCCCAGAAGCTGCTCCGATCTCGCTCTGCGCTGGAGCCCCGCCTCGAGGAGCTGCCCTGCCCATGGGCTGTGCCAGAGCCCGCCCCCAGGAGCTGCTCCGCCCTGCTCTGTGCTGGAGCCCTGCCCCGAGGAGCTGCCCCGCCCCGAGCTGAGCCAGAGCCCCGCCCCCAGGAGCTGCCCGCACCTGGGATGTGTCAGAGCCCCGCCCCCCTGGAACTTTCCCCACGTTGAGTCTCTGAGCTTTGTTCTCCTGCCGTCTTCTTCCCAGCCACCCCTGCTCCCTTCCTGTGTCTGCAAACACCCCTCCTCCCCCGGGGCCGGCTGCAGTGCTCGCTGAGGCTGACTCCAGTGGCTGAAAGTTGCCTCCATCTCTGCTTCACCTGGAGGGGGAGAGACAAAGAGAGGAGATGGTCCCAGGGTGTGAAACCAGAATCAGGGGGCAAGGAAAGAAGGACTGTTTGGAAAGGTGGGTTTTTTTGTGGGGGGGGTGAGCCAGAGGGATTCAGAAGAAGTTGGGCAGCAGAGGCTCAGGGAAATTGAGGGGAACCTCCTGGGTGTCTCAGTGTTGGCCAGGGTTTGTACAGCACCTTGCATAATATGGGGTCTGATCTCAGTCATGGTCTGTGCAGCACCTGGGAGCCCTGATGTCTGTTTCCTGATCACAGGCTCTGGGAATGGAGAGAGGGAAACCTCAGCACCTGAAGGTTAATGCAGCCCTATGTGCAACCCCTGCTAGGGTGATCCAACCGCAAATGTGAAAAATTGGGATGGGGTGGCGTTAATAGGCACCTATATAAGAAAAAGACCCAAAAATCGGGACATCTAGTCATGCTAGTCCCTGCTGTTCTCATAAGGGGTCGGCTTAGAGAGGGTTTGGCTACACTTGCAGCTGTCCAGCGCTGGGAGTTAAAGCTGTCTTCCTACAGCTGTTTAGGGAAAGTGCTGCAGTGTGGACACACTGACAGCTACCAGCACTCTGTCATGGCCACATTTGCAGCGCTGTTGGGAGTGGTGCATTATGGGCAGCTATCCCAGCATTCAAGTGGCTGCAATGTGCTTTTCAAAAGAGGAGGGTGGGGTGGAGTGTGACACGGAGCGTGTGACACTGTCTCAGCTCCTTGCCTGGCAAGTTCAAGCCTCCTCCCCCACCCCTCTCTCATTCACTAAATGCAAATAGCCACCTTTGTTTTTTTCCTCACAGACCAGATAAGCCGCTGATCCAAAACAGACCCCCACCTCCGTGCCCACCCGGCTGCTTATCTCCTCAAGCAAACACCAGCTGTGGGTGTTCCAAAGGGATCCCCCTGCCTCTGCTCATTCACTGCAAACAGTAACTGTGTTTGGTTTTTAGATAAGCAGCTCCGGGAGCCTTGACTCACAACAAAACAAACAGAGGCATAACACCAAAACAAAGAGCGTTATCTCTACTTAAAAGCATTATGGGAAGGTTCCGGAGGTCAGTGACAGCGTAGTAAGATTAATCACTGTTTACACTGGCACCCCAGCGCTGCATCACCAGCTCTGTTCTCTTAATTCCTCTTGTCGAGGTGGAGCACATGCAGCACTGTAGCCAGGGAGATACAGCGCTGTATGTGCCTTGCCAGTGTGGACGGGGAGTAAGTTACAGCGCTGTAAAGCCACCAGCTGCACCTTAACTCTCCAGTGTAGCCAAGGCCTGAGTTGTAGTAATAATAGCAGCCAACAATCCGGTGGCACCTTCTAGACTAACAGACGTATTGGAGCATGAGCTGTCGTGGGTGAATACCCACTTCGTCAGATGCAACAATAATCCCATATGGGCTAGTGGTCAGGATTCCTGTTTTTCACCCAGGTGGCCTGGGTTCAACTTCTGGTGTGGGAAGAGTGCAGAGCTTTTGCCCAGAGTGGAGGCAGGAAATGAAATGAACAGGAAGGGATCCTGCCAGCAGCGGAGTTAGACAGTGTAGGGAGGGGACCCCAGAAGTGGGGGTGGGGCAGTGCTTTGGGGGGAGATGAGGGAAGGATCCCAGCAGTGCGGGAAGTTGACAACCTGGAGAGCACAGGCCTGGAATGGGGACCTGGAAGAGTGAATGTGTCCCTCTAAACCCATCAACTGCAGACTAGGCAGGCTTGGAAGAATTGTGTATTTGTTGGTAAATGTCAATTTCTGTGTAAACACACAACTCAATGGCAAAATATTTCCATCAATAATCATCAACATTGACAGATGGGCAAAGTAAGAAACATGCTGCTTGAGAACTTAACATGTTGTAGGAGCAGCAGTGATCTGTATGCTCTGTATAACCTGTATGCTCAAATGGTCTGTTAAACTCCCCCAGTTTGTGTCCTTTCCCTCTTCGAATGCCTGTGAAGTGGGCTTCCCCACTCTCCTTTGAGCCTCCAGTGAATGCCTTTCACCCGGCCCATCTGGCCAGTGGTTCGCTGTGTTACATTCTATTGCACCTCAGGGAGACTGATCTTCATCGCACCGTCCATCGCTGTGCTGTGGGACACTTACCTTAAAGGATCCTGACATCTCCACTGCCAGGCCTGTCCTGGGAGCGTGAGTATGAATGTGACACCCTCCTCCATCCGTTCTTTTGAGCTTAGCTATCAAGCTAATAAATGTGCTGCTTTCTACCAAACTCTGGGGGGAGGGGCATTATTAGTCCTCTCTAAGCTTACTAACTGACCCAATTTTGGGTAACACAAGCAACATTGTTTGATCTGTTATTGTACCAAAGGGGGAGATGGTTGTCTATAAAGGAGGGTGAAGTTTAAATGCTTCTGATGAGAACGGGATTTGAACCCATGCAGGCAGAGCATAATGGGGTAGCAGTCCATCACCTTAACCACTCGGTCACCTCATCTGAGCTGTCAAAAAACGGACAGGAGGAGAAATCTAAGGCCGGCAGAGATAGGGACACTAAGGAGTTTTTAAATACTAAGCGTAAGCAGGGTCTGAATGAGCTCCCCTCTCTCACCTAGTGAGGAGCTAGGGAAAGACTTCAGGAACAGACCGTGTTTGCATAGACACACCTACTCTGCCTAGCTATGCAGCATGATGGGGCCGCTTCCCCAAAATGACCAGTTTGGGATGGACTTGGGTTACAAATCACTTTAGGATTGAGTGTAATGAAATGTTATTCTCCTTCCTGTATGAGTGAAGGGCAGCAGAACATACCTAGTCCGTCCTGATGGAGGGGTAGGTGAGTGAGGAATAGCTTTTATTGGACTGCAGAGAAGTGATTGAGGACGTCACCCTAAACCAGTGGTCCCTAAACATTTCACATTGTGCCCTCTTAGCCATGGCTGTGGCCCCTCGGAAGCCGGGTCAAGAACTGGGGCTGGGAGGAGTGGGGCTGTTGCTTGCTGGGGAGAGGGGTGCGGACAGGGGTAAAGGGGTCGACGCCGGGCTGGGAGCCAGAGTCTCATGCTGAGGGTGGGGTTGGGGAAGAGCTGTGGCAGAGTGGTGCTCCCTTCCTGCCTTCTATGTGGGCTGGCTCAGGTCCTGAGGTGCCCCCATGAATGTTCCTCTGTGTCCCCATAGGAGTCGCACCCCACATTATGGGGACAACTGAACCCTACTCGCTAAGCTGGGGCTAGTGATGCCAAACCCCTGGGAAAGGGAGAACAAGTGTGGGGGCCCCAGCACCAGAACCATGCCCCTACCTTCTGTCTGTGGCTCTACCCCCTTCCACCCATGGCCCCATCCACTGTCACTTCTGTTCCACCCCTTCCCCCACCAGCCCCACCCTATCACTCCTTTAGCCCTGCCCCGCTGTGGCCCTGAGACCAGAGAAGCTCTGTGCCCCTGCTGCAGCCCCCGGGCTGTAGCAGGGAGTGGGAGCTCCTCCAGCCCTGCGGCTGACATAGGGGAGACTTTTCCAGGGGGACCTAACTTGGCCAGGGCCCCTGATCATGGGCCCCACTGTCCCCTTGGCAGTGCAAGGTTTGGGGAGGCTGAGCCCCCCTTGTCATAAACAGATAGCTAAGGGTTAATGTTCTTTTACCTATAAAGGGGTAACACCAGTAACCTAAAACACCTGACCAGAGGACCAATCAGGAAACAAGACTTTTTCAAATCTGGGTGGAGGGAAGTTTGTGTGTGAGTTCTTTGTTCTTTGTCTTGTGTCTGTGGCGTCTCGGCTATGAGAGTGATTTTTCTATCTCCTGCCTTTCTAATCTTCTGTTTCCAAGTTGTAAGTACAAAGATAATAAGACAATAAGTTTATATTGTTTTTTTTTGTATTGACATGTGTGTAGTTGCTGGAATGTTTAAATTGTATTCTTTTTGGATAAGGCTGTTTATTCATTTTATTTCTTTTAAGAAAATAACCCTGTATTTGTCACCTTAATACAGAAAGACCATTTTTATGTCCTTTTCTTTCTTTTTATATAAAACTTTCTTTTTAAGAGCTGTTGGATTTTTTCTTTAGTGGGGACTCCAGGGAATTGAGTCTGCAGCTCACCAGGGAATTGGTGGGAGGAAGAAGTCAGGGGGAAAATCTCGTTGTGTTAGATTTACTAGCCTGACTTTGCATACCCTCTGGGTAAGAGGGAAGAGAGATTAGCTATCTTGGTACTTCTATTTCCAGGACTGGAAACAGGGAGGGAGGAGTCCCTCTGTTTAGATTCACGGAGCTTGCTTCTGTATATCTCTCCAGGAACCCAGGGAGGGAACACCTGGAGGGGAGGAGGGGGAAGGGAAATGGTTTATTCCCCTTTGTTGTGAGACTCAAGGCATCTGAGTCTGGGGGTCCCCCGGGGAAGGTTTTGGGGAGACCACAGTGAGCCAGGCACTGTATAAATCCCTGGCTGGTGGCAGCTTTACCAGGTCCAAGCTGGTAACTAAGCTTGGAGGTTTTCATGCTAACACCCATATTTTGGACGCTAAGGTCCAAATCTGGGAAAAAATGTTATGACACCCCTCCCCCCTGAGCCTCCATTACGAGCCACCCAGGCTACCACTGCTCAGTGTGTGGCCAGTCTCTGTGTTTTCTGCTGCTCGTTCTGGGGAGCCTGGCCGGCCTTAGGGGTGGTGCCCCCCGATAGCCGCCCAGGGCTCCAGGGGTCAAAGGGCACCGTGTGGCAGTGCAAAGGTGCTCACTGCTCTCCCCTGCCCCAATGCTCCTCCATGGGTCCATAGAGGTTTGAGGGGAGTAAGGAGCAACCCTATGTGCTCCATGCGTCCTGGTCACTTTTCCCACTTGGGCTGTGCTGTGAGGGGAGCCTCAGAAGCTGCTGCTCTCTGCCCTCCCGCTATGCAGCCCGGCTGAGGAAAGTGACCTGGATGCAGGGAGCTCGGATGATCTCACTTCTTGCCCCCACATCCCACAGCCCCTAGGGGTGCCCAGATGAGCAGCGTTCCAGGGAGGAGTGGGGGGCAGCAATGCCAGCTGCTCCATGCACACAGGTCAGTCTCCCCATGTGGGTGCAGGAGGGGGTGCAAGGGTTTCTGTGATGCCTATTCTATCAATATCGTCACTCAATACCAGGCACTCAAATTCACCAGTCTTAGTACTTAGACGTTTAGCGTTTGTATTTAAGCACTTCTAAAATGTGTCCCATTTTAGCTGTCTACTATTACATGATGTAATTGAGGGAGACTCTTTCATTTCACTGTTTCTCATCAGAACCTACCTGTACATTATCATCTTCCATCCTCTCCACCTTACTAGGCTATAGAGAATCCCTGTGAATAGTTCCTCTCCTAACGGATGTCTCTGTCTGAACCCTGTGCTCCTCAGCGCCTGTCGGCTTTCCCCAGCTCTGAGGCTGTGTCTACACCACGCACCTTACCACGGTGCAGCTGTGCCACTCTAACCATGCCATTGTAAGGTGCGCTGTGTGGCTGTCCTTATCGCTGAGAGAGAGCTTCCCCGGCAACAAAGCCAAACTACCTCCAATGAGGGGCAGGAGCTTTGTCACCGGGAGCACAGCTCCACCTATGATGCGCTGTTCACACTGCCGCTTTTCATGGCTCAAATTTTGGCATTCGGGGAGTGTTTTTTCTCACCGCAGAGAGACAAAATTTTTAGCAACAAAAGCCGAAATTAAAAAAAACTCCTCTGCAACCTATTTAATTTTACCTTTATACAACCTTTATACTGCCTCCAGTTCTGGTATCCTCATTTGAAAAAGATGTTGTGAAATTGGAGCTAGGGCAGCAAAGAGCCACCAAATGTTCTGAGGGCTGGAGAAAAATGCCTTCCAGTGAGCTATTGAAAGAGCTCAACCTGTTTAGCTTATCAAAAGAACATTGAAAGGTGATTTCATTGAAATGTTGAAGGGCCTTAATGGAGAGAAAAGATTGAGTATTTACGGGCTCTTGAATGGAGCAGAGAAAAGCATAACAAGACCCAATGGCTGGAAAGTGAAAAGAGACAAATTCATATTACAACTGAGGCACAATAGTCAACAGCGAGGATGATTCACCACAGGAGCAAGCTACCAAGGAAAGTGGTGGATTCACCATCTCCTGATGTCATTTAATGAAGACTAGATGCCTTTCTGGAATGTGTTTGCCCCCAAAGTAGCAGTTATGTCATACAGGAGGCCTGTGATATGCAGGTTAGATGCTCTAATGGTGTCTTCTGACCATGAAGTCGACTAATTTCTGAAAAACTGAGTGTAGCATTGGGAGCAGCGTCTGATGTTTTCCTGTCTAGCCGGCTTGCTGCCTAGAACGAACGCTCCTTGAATGGGGTGATCCACAGGGAGTAGCTCAAACCTCCAAAGTGCCTGGCCAGGGGCAGGACATTAGCCCAGCAAGGGAGGAGTGTGGCAGTGACATCACAAAGGCCTTTTGCAGGACCTCAGACCATTGGTCAAAGGTGGTGGGGAGGTGGTGACCTCACAGAGAGATGCTGACATCAACCAGGCAGGACAGGGGCGAGGGACCAGGGAAACCTCAGAGACCTCTGTGGCTTTGCTTCAGCACGTTTCCTTCTCCAGATCTCTCTTTGAGGACTGAGAGATTATTTGGGGTCATGGACGTGAGCGCCAGGAGGAACCTCTTTCGAGTTTTCTCCTTCCCTTGTAGTGATTTTACTAGAAAACAGCCATCCCTGGTTAGAAGGTAAGAGCCTCCTGGAGGTTTGAAACCTGTTCAGTCTGATCTATCTGGTGACAAGTGAATTCTAGGCATGGAAAACACGAGCTTAAGGAGGCAGAATTTTATTGCGCACCTGGGATTGTGTCCCTTAGAATCGCTGGGGACATTAGGGTTTGTCCTTTTTGTTTCACTTCTTCCTCCATCCCTCCCTCCTCTTCTTCTCTTGCTTCTTTTGTCCTTTCTCCTGTTCCCTTCCCAACAACAGGACGGAGGTGTGTGTGTGTGTGTTGCGGGGAAGTCCTCTGCAACTCCCACTATGGAAGGTCCACCCAAAAATGTGGGACTGAAATAGTGCTTGGGCAGTGATCCCCACCGGTGACCTGGGCCATCCTTTGGGCTCTCTGGTGAGAACCCTCAGCCTCCCGTCCTCAGTCTCTACCCTGATTGGTTGAGCAGGGGGTTATTGACAGGGAGGAGACTCAGGTCCTTGTTGTTCTCTTTTAAGATCAAGTAAATAAGTCAGAACCAGTTCTATCTTTGATTAATTTTGCTGCTTCTCTGCATTAGTTGTCTCTGAGCAGTTGATGATTCCCTCTAACATTGCAGTTCTCCTCAAATACTTGCTGAATAATTACTGTCACTCTTGTTGGTCTGGAGCTCATCTGAGAGCACAGTATTCAGGTCATTCAATGTCTGAAATTCAAGATCCGATGGTTTGTTTGAAAATCAGGGCTCTTCGGTCCTATTCCCAACACTGCCTCTGACGGGCTGTGTGACGTGAGACAAGTCAATTCTCCGTTCTCAGCCTTAGCTTCTCCCTCTTTCAAGTAGAGATAATAATGATCCGCTCTTACTTACCTCATGGTGGGTGAAGGATGCGGATCCATTTGGGAGTGTCACTAGAAGTAGTGCATAATATGAAGTTTCCCATCACGTTTACTCAGAGCAGATTATGACATAATAGATTAGCTGAAATAGTCTATTTTATTTGTATTTTTTTATTTTGAAATTGTTAATAGTAGCAACGACTTAGCTCAGATTGAAGCATCTTATCTAATGGTTGAGATGTAAGTGTCTCCTCTTTGTGTGCAAGGAGACAATTTAACACACTCTGACAAAGAGGAGATGCTTTTGTTTTGCAACAAAATATTTTTGCAAAGCTCTTTCATCCCACTTGTTATGATTTTGAGAAACAAACTGGTTTAGTCTAAATGGGATTTTCGGACAGAAACGGTTTGAATGAAATTTTCCCACCATCTCGATTCCTGGGCTCTGGGGTGTTTTCATTTGTTAGAACAGGAGTCAGAACTGGTTGCTTCTCTTTCTGGCTCTGCCATCGCCTTGTTGTGTAGGCCTTGGGTAGGTCACTTCCCTTCTCCCATCTGTCCAATCGGAACAGGAACAGTTCTCGAACTATGGGCAGTTTAGAGCCCAAGTGAGATAAGGGGTATTAAAGCCCTCTGTGAAGGAGAAAGGGGAGTTTCACAGTGTTTAGCACCAAGGAATTCTAAAGTTTGCTAAAATGTCTAGTCTGTGGAAACAAGAAATGGTCGGGGCCAAACTTATTAACCACTGCTTTTAAAGGCCATTCAAAGATGTGAGTCCCTATCTTTTAGGTACCTATGGTTCTTTGCCAGCAGCAGAGAAGAGGTTCCTGCCTCCGTTTTTGTGGCCTTAACAAACCAGGTGTTGAGCCCCAGTTCTTGTCTGAGACCCCTGAAAAAAAACATCTTCCCATCCATGAACAAGACAGGACCTATCTTTCAAAGGGGAACAAAAAGACCTCTGGGACTTACAGACTAGCTAGCCTGACTGCCATAGCTGGAGAGATCCTGCAATACATTCTTAAACACTCAGTTTGTCAGCAGCACCTACAGGATGATTTGGTTCTTATGTCTAGTGAGCGTGGAATTGTCAAGAACAAATCATTCCAAATCAATCCTCTCTCCTTCTTTGGCAGGGTTCTGGGCCTGGTAGAGGTGAGTAAACAATAGATGGGATCTAGCTTGGTGTTACTAAGGCTTTTGACACAGTCCCATAGGACATTCTCAGAGGCAAACGAGGGAAATGCAGTCCAGCTGCAATCAGTGTAATGTGGGTGCAGAGCTGGTTGAAAGCCAAGACTCCAGGAGCCCTTCTCCATGTTTAGCTGCCCAACGGGGAGGGTGAACCTAGTGGGTCTGGCAGGGATCCGTCCGGTGTCAGGTACTATTCTATATTTTCATGAATGATTTGGAAAATGGATTGGAGAGCTTGCTCCTAAAGTTTACAACTGACACCAAGCACTTTGGAGCACAGGATTGAAATTCAAAACACCCTTAACAAATTGGAGACTTGGTCTTCTTGAGCCAAACTCCATGGTTAGGACTCTCTCTCTACACTGGGCTGAAGTGAAACCCAAGAGCCAAGCACTCCTCCTGGGCAGTGAGCTCCGACCTTGATTGGTCAGATGCTGCTTAGCACTGTCAGAGCAGCTTTTGCTGGGAGATTCTCCCAGCACTTTCCAATAGCGGGAAGGTATGAAATCCCCATTTGACTGCTGGGGACAGAGCCCGAGAGTGGGGAGCAACTTGCTCATAGTCCCCAGGAAAAGGAAAACAACCAGCAGAGGAACCAATAGGAAACCCACCAATGGAACTCAGGAGTCCTGGGGGTGTGCTGTGGTGACCAGATGTCCCAATTTTATAGGGACAGTCCGAATTTTGGGGTCTTATCTACGATCCTATTACCCCCCACGCCGTCCCGATTTTTCACACTTGCTGTCTGGTCACCCTAGGGTGTGCACATGTGTGGGTTCCAGCTGCTTCCTGCCCCCCTCATTGAAGCAGAAGTGCAGGGTTACTGCCCTGAGAAGTGCAGAGCACCAGTGGATGTCGGGTTGGCGGGAGGTAGGGTCTGGCTTCAGGCAGGGCAAGGGCTGCGTGGCTGGCTGGCTTCAGGCAGGGGGGTGCATCAGGGGTAGGCTGGAGACAGGGCAGGGAGGATGCGGCTGGTGCAGGCAAAGCAGAAGGTGCAGGGCTGGCTGGAGACAGAGGCTGACTGCCGGCAGGGCAGGGCAGGGGGTGCAGGGCTGGCTGCAGGCAGGGCGTGGGGCAGGGCCGGTGCAAGGAAGTTTCATGCCCTAGGCGAAACTTTCACCTTGCACCCTCCCCCCCCCGCACCCCTGCCCTGAGGCGCCCCACACGTGGCAGCTCCCCCCTCCACCCTGAGGCTCCCCTCTTGTGGCAACTCTCCTGCTCTGCCCTGCTGCACCCCCCTCGCCCGAGCTCACCCCTGCTCCGAGCACGAGCACCCCGAGCACGCCGTGGCCGCTTCACTTCTCCCACCTCCAAGGCTTGCGGCGCCTAATCCTGGCAGGCAGTCAAGCACCCTCCTCTGAGCCACAGCAGCCCTGACAATTGACAATAGAGGCACCTTAACCCCTGAGTTCCTTCAATGTGTCCCCCTCGGGGGTCCAGCTCCGATCACCAGATACCCGGGTATGTCTATACCACCTGCCGAATCGGTGGGCAGCGATCGATCCAGCGGGGGTCGATATATCGCGTCTAGTGTAGATGCAATACATTGAGTGCTCTCCCCTCTCCTGCTGTACTCCAGCTCGGTGAGAGGCGCAGGCAGAGTCTGCGGGGAGCTGCAGCAGTCAACTCACCGCGACTGTGACATTATAAGTATAATCTAATATCTCACTGAAAGGTGACAGGGCCAGAAAGAGTTAATTAACTCACCTCACCGACTGACCTGACCCGTGGGTGAAGCTTAAAAACTGGTTAACAAGATATGTAAATGAACAGAGCTTTGAAATGCAAGTCTGCAGTGTTAGAGGTAGAAGGGGAGGTGTTTGCTCAGGTCTTGTGATGTCAGCAAACAAGTCTTGTCTATTGCTATAGTTTTAATTCAAAGAGAAAAAAAAGAATATTAACATTTATGATGATACTTGAATGAAATAGTATTATTGTCTGTGTCTCTTTGAAGGTTTTGGTAATCTGTATCTGAACTGTTTAATGAATAAATTACTCTGTACTAATTGCCAGGATGCTTGGAAGGAGAGTTAAGCCTATTGTTTTCTCATGCCGAAAGGCTGCTGGAAATGTTTAAGAACCTGGGACACGATCCTTCTTCATCTCAGATCTGCTTTGGGTTTCAAGAGGGGGAAACCTTAAGCCACAAGGATTGAGATCCCCAGTCATTGACTGGAGCCACCCTGAATTTGGACATTGGATTATAACCTATGAACTATTTCTTAAAGGACTTTTGGCAACTACAAGCTCATCTCTACTTTGTATCTGAACCTCAAAAATTGAATTCAAGTCTATATGTCTATTAATCTTTTAACCAACACTCACTCTCTCTCTTTTCTTTTCTAATAAATTTTAGCTTAGTTAATAAGAATTGGCTATAGCATGTATTTTAGGTAAAATCTAAGTTATAATTGAACCTGGTTATGTGGCTGATCCTTTGGGATCAGAAGAATCTTTTCTTTAAGATGATGAAGTAAGATTTTCAGGAATCATCATCATATCTAACAGGTGTGTCTGGACGGAGGCCTGAGGCTGGGTACTTTAAGGGAACTGCGTGGTTTAAACTTCTAAGTAACCGGTGAGGTACTACAGAAGCTCTTTTGTGCTGGCTTGGTAAATCTAAGTATTGAAATAACCAGCAGCGTTTGGGATTTGTTTGCCCTGTTTTGTTTGCAATTCACTCTGATTGAGTGAGCTGAGCTGGCTCCCACGGGCAGCACCGTCACACCTACAGCCAGGCTGCAGAGGTCCCAGGGATCTTAGGGGCCTTGGGGTGCACAGATACCTATGTCCAGGCCATAGCGGTCCCTGGGGGGCTTAGAGAGCTTGGGGGGGACACAGATACCAATCTCCATGCTCGCTCTAGGGGTTCCATGGGGCTTAGAGGGTTCGTGGGGGGCACATATTCCTACATCCAGGCTGTAGGTTTACCAGGGGGGCTTAGGAGGTTAGTGGGGGGCAAAGATACCTACGTCCAGGCTGGAGGCATCCTGGGAGTCTTAGGGGATTTGTGGGGGCCAAAGACACCTATGATGTCCAGGCTGTAGGGGTACCAGTGGGTTTTAGGGGTTCGAGTGGGCACAGATACGTATGTTCAGGCTGTATCATTCCCAGGGGGGGTTAGAGGTTTCTTGAGGGGCACAGATATCTACGTCCAGATTGTAGATGTCCCGGGGGGGGGTTAGGGGGGTTGTGGGAGTGCAAATACCTATGTCCAGGCTGTAGGGGTTCCTGGGGGCTTAGAGGGTTTCTGAGGGGCACATATACCTACGTGCACACTGGAGTGTCGCAAGGGGCTTATGGAGTCTATATGGGGTACAGATACCAATGTTCTGGCTGTATAGGTCCCTCGGGGGCTTAGGGGGTTTGTGGGGGGCACAGATACCTAAGTTCAGGCTGGAGGGATCTCTGAGTGTCTTAGGTGTTTGGTGGGAGGCACAGATACCTACGTCCAGGCTGCAGGGGTCTCGGAGGGGCTTATTGTCTGTCAAGGAGTGTGGGGGAGTCCGGTCCTGCACCCCTCTTCCTGGGACTCACAGTGATTCTCAGCCAGCCAGTAAAACAGAAGGTTTATTGGACAACAGGAGCGAAGGATACAGCAGAGCTTGGAGGCACAAGCAGGACCCCACAATCAAGTCCTTCTAGAGGTTCAGGAAACATAGTTCCTAGTTTGAGAATCCCTGAATTCCAACCACCCAGACCAAAACCGAAACTGAACTAACCCAACTCCCTCCGGCTGGCCATTTCTGTGTCCAGCTTCCCGGGCAAAGGTGCTGACCCCTCCCCCGCCTAGCTCAGGTTACAGGCTGAGCACGTGTCCGGTCCTAAAGTCACCCCCTGCTCTCCCATCCCCCACACAGACAGTCCCTACTCCATCACAGTAATGCATAGAGCATTTCCCGCATGGAGCAACAGTGACACCATGTGGCCACGCACAGTAACGCACAGAACATTTCCCATATGGAGCAACTGTGACACCGTGTGATCAGGCAGGGTAAAGCACAGAGCATTTCCCGCATGGAGCAAGGGTGACACCTTGTGACCACACCAGGTAATGGACAGAGCATTTCCTGCATGGAGCAACAGTGACACCATGTGGCCATGCAGGGAAATGCACAGAGCATTTCCTGGATGGAGCAACAGTGATTCCATGTGGCCACGCAAGGTAATGCACAGAGCATTTCTCTCATAGAGGAACAGTGACAACATGTGGCCATGCATGGTAATGCACAGAGCATCACGCCTATGTAGAGGCTGTAGAGATCCCTGGGGGGCTTAGGGGTCGTGGGGGGCACAGATAGCTACGTCCAGGCTGGAGACATTCTGGTGGGCATTAGGGGCTTCATGAGGGGCACAAATATCTACGTCAGGGCTAGAGAGGTCCCTGGATGGCTTAGGGGGTTGTGGTGAGCATAGATACATACGTCCAGGATGTAGTGGTCCCTGGGGGTTTAAGGAGTTGGTAAGGGTCACAGAAACCTACGTATGGTCTGGAGGGGTCCCTGGGGGACTTAAGGGTTTGTGGTTGCGCAGATACCTACGTACCGGTTGGAGGGGGCCCTGGGGAGCTTAGGGGGTTTGTGTGGCGTACACATAGCTATAACCAGGCTGGTGGGGGCCCTATGGGTCTTAGAAGGCTGGTGGGGGGGCAGAGATGCCTATGTAGGGACTGGAGAAGTCCTGGGGAGGGCTTTGGGGGTTCCTGGAAGTCACAAATATCTACGTCCAGGCTGGAGGAGTTCTGGGGGTATTAGGGAGTTGTGCGGAGGCACAGATACCTATATCGAGGCTGTAGGGGTCCTGGGGTTGCTTTGGGGAATTTTGGGGTACAGATACCTACTTCCATGCTGTAGGGGTCACTGGGAGGATCAGTGGGTTCGTGAGGGTGCACAGATATCTACGTCCGGTCTATAGGGATCCTGGGGGGGGTCTTAGGGGTTTGTAAGGGGCACAGATACATTAATCCAGGCAAGAGGGGTCCTAGGTACCTTAGGGGGTTCATGCTGGGCACAGATACCTGCGTCTAGGCTGGAGGGGTTTTGGGGGTCTTAGGAGGGTTGTGTGGGCACAGATACCTATGTCGATGCTGGAGGGGTCCTGTCATGTCTTAGCGGATTCGTGGGGTCAAAGATACCTACATCTAGGCAGGAGGGGATCCGGGGAGATTAGGTGTGTTTGGGGGGGGAACAGATACCTACACCCTGATGGTAGGTGGCCCTGGGTAGCTTAGGCGGTTTTTGTCGGTCACAGATACAAACATCCATGCTGTAGGGGTCCCGAGGGACTTTGTGGGGCTCTAGGGGTCACAGATACCTACCTACAGTCTGGAAGGTTCCTGTGGGTATTAAGGGGTGTGTGGGGCATACAGATGCCTACATCTGGGCTTGTGGGTTTCCTGGGGGGCTTAGAGGTTTGTGGAGAGCACAGATACCATTATCCAGGCTAGATGGGTTCTGGTGGGATTAGGGGGTTGTGGGGGGCACAGATACCTATGTAAGCAGAAGCAGGATGAACTCTACCCTCACATCTGGTGGTGAATTATGGCATGTGTGGAAAAGGATTTCAGGGTCTGATCATGTTTGCATAGACAAACCCACCGTGCGTGACAGGGCCACGGCAGCCTGGGATGGTTACTTTGGCAGCTATGGTATCCCCAGTTTATTTGTTGTTGGGGTGTGAGATGTGGAGTGTTGTCACTCTGATTGTGTGGATGAAGAACTGTGAAACAGCTTTGAGACAGGGATTCTCACCATCAGTTGAGTGGCACTCACTAGACAAGGGAGTGGGCTCCTTGGATGAGCCAGAAACACCAATTACATCTTCTTCTCTTTTAACAGTTGAATAGTAGAGCTGGTTGTTTAATTTCTTAATAACTGAAGATCCAGGTTCCTGAGCTGAAGTTATTGAAGTGCTGTGTTAAGTTGTGGGGGAGTTTAAAACTATATTGCAGAGCAGCTGATGGAGAAGAGCAGTTTGTGGAACACTTGGAATGGCTCACGGAGTGAAGTTAGCTAAGCAGTTTTTGGAGACAGCTGGAGCAGATCACAAGTTGGCTGGTGGAGCAGAGCTGCTGGTGGAGTGAGCTGAGCAGTTTGTGGGAAAAGTAGAAGCAGAATCCCACGGAGAGGCAGGGGAGACAGCAGTGGACCACGTAAGGTTCCCCTTTTTACCCAGGCTGGCAGGGGGGAAAACCCGGCAGATAGACTCTTGAACTCTGGGGCTGCGGGAATTTGGGTGATTATGGGGTTGCTGGAGTCTTGAAATATTTGAGGTATTGTACTTTGGAGTATTGGGGTGATTTGGGGATTGCTAGATTCTAGAGCCCAGGGAAAAGGACACGGCCTAGTTGAGGTGTTTTCCAAATTTAATGCTATGTTGTTTATCTCACGTTATTAAACATTTTCTGCTATACCCAGATTCTATGATTGCGAGAGGGGAAGTATTGCCTCTTTGAGGCACCTAGGGGTGTGCATGTAAAATTTTCCCATGTCACTGGGTGAGGGCTCGATCTGGTTTGCATTACGTAATAGGGAAGGGACCCCTATGAATTGAACTCAGTCCTTGCTGCTATCAATTCAGCCTGGCAGACGGGTTCCACCTATGTCCAGGCTGAAGGGGTCCCTGGGGATTTGAGGGGGTTCCTGGGGGGCACAGAGATCTAGGTCCAGGATGTAGGGGTCCCTGGGGGGTTCAGGGGTTTGGTGGGGAGCACAGATACCTGCGTACCAGCTGCAGGGGTCCCAGAGGGACTTAGAGGGAGTCATGGAATGTGGTGGAATCTGGCCCTGCATCCGTCTTCCAGGGACACACAGTGACTCAGATAGCCAGTAAAACAGAGGGTTGTTTTGGCCAACAGGAATGAAGGATACAGCAGGGCTTTGGGGAACAATGAGGACCCGTCAGTCGAGTCCTTCTGGAGTTCAGGAAGCTTAGTTCCCAGTTTGGGATTCTCTGAATTCCAACTACCCAGTTCCAAACCAAAACTGAACTAACTCCCTCAAGCCGACCCCTTCCTGTGTCTAGCTTCCCGGGCAAAGGTGATCACTCTCTCAGCCCTGCCTAGCTCGAGTTACAGGCTTAGGTCCTGTCCCTCACCTAAAGTCACCCCCTGCTCTCTCATCCCCCACACAGACAGTCCCCACTCCATCACAGAAATGCCCAGAGCATTTCCCGCATGGAGCAACAGTAACACTGTGTGGCCATGCAGGGTAATGCCCAGAGCATTTCCCCAGTGGAGCAACAGTGACACCATGTGGCCACACAGGGTAATGCACAGAGCATTTCCTGCATGGAGCAAGAGTGACACTGTGTGGCCATGTAGAGTAATATACAGAGCATGTCCTGCATGGAGCAACAGTGACACCGTGTGGCCACACAGGGTAATGCACAGAGCATTTCCTGCATGGAGCAACAGCGGCACCGTGTGGCCACGCAGGGTAATGCACAGAGCATTTCCTGCATGGAGCAACAGTGACACCATTTGGTCACACAGGGTAATGCACAGAGCATTTCATGCATGGAGCAACAGTGGCACCGGGGGGGCCACACTGGGTAATGCACAGAGCATTTCCTGCATGGAGCAACAGTGACACCGTGTGGCCACACAGGGTAATGCACAGACCATCGCTCCTACGTGGAGGCTGTAGAGATCCCTCGAGGGCTTACAGGGGTTCGTAGGGTCACAAATACCAACATCCAGTATGGGCGGGACCCTGGGAGAGTTAGGGGGGTTGTGAGGGGCATAGGTACTTGCGTCCAGGCTGTAGAGGTCCTAGTGGGGATTAAAGGCTTCCTGGAGGACAGCAATATCTACGTCCAGGCTGAAGGGGTCCCTGGACGCTTAGGGGGTTGTGGTGAGCACAGTGATCCCTGGGGGTATAGGGACTTGGTGAGGGGCACAGATACCTATGTATGTCCTGGAGGGGTCTCTGGGGGAGGCTTAGTGGTACTGTAGGAGACACAGATACCTACGTCCAGGCTATAGGCATTCTGGGGGGGGCTTAGGACTTTGGGGGGGCACAGATACCTACATGCAGGCTGGAGGGGTTCCGGGGGGCTTAGGTGGTTTGTGGGGAGGGGTACAGATATGTACATCCAGGCTGGAGAGGTTCCGGAGAGGATTAGGGTTTTTTGCGGATGGCAGAGATACCTATCTCCATACTCTAGGGGTCCCGGGGGGCTTAGGGTTTTTTGAGAGGCACAGATATCTATGTCCATGCTGTAGGGTTCCCTGGGTGGATTAGGGGTTTTCTGGGTGGCAGAGATATCTACGTCTAGGCTGTAGGGGTCCCTGGGAGGCTTAGGGGGTTTGTGGGGGGCAGAGATACTTACTTCCAGGCAATAAGTCTTCCAGTGGGAATTAGTGTGTTGGGGGGGCACAGATACCTAGGTTCAGGCTGGAGGGTTCCCGGGGCGGGGCTTTCGCCGTTTTTGTTGGGCACAGATATCTGCATCCAGGCTGGAGTGGTCCCTGGGGGGCTAAAGCGGTTTCTGGTGGGCACAGATAACTACCTCCAGGCTGGAGGGGTTTCTCGGCACTTAGGGGTTGTGAGGGGCACAGATACTTCCATCGAGGCTGGAGGGTCCCTGGGGGGCTTAGCGGGTTCATGTGTGGCACAGATACCTAAGTCCAGGCTAGATGGGTCCAGGGGGGGGCTTATGGGTTTCAGGGAGCACAGATACTTATCTCTAGGCTATAGGGGTCCCTGGTGGGCTTAGGGGGTTTTGGGGGGCCCCAGATACCTAAGTCCATGCTGTAGGCGTCCCTACAAGTGCTAATGTGTTCGTGGGGTGCACAGATACTTATGTCCAGTCTGGAGGGGACAGGGGGGGTTGTGGTTTCATGAGGGGCACAGATACAAACCTCCAGGCTGTAGGAGTCCCAGGGAGACTGTGGGGGTACAGATACCTACATCTAGTCTGGATGGGTCCTGGGGGTTATAGGGGGTTTGTGGGGGGCACAGATACCTAGGTACAGGCTGTCGGTGTCCCGAGGAGATTAGGCGGTTCACTGGGGGCTCAGATACATCCAGGCTGGATGTGTCCTGAGGATCTTAGGGGGTTTGTGGGGTGCTCAGACACCTATGTCCAGGTTGTAGGGATCCCTGGGAGGTTAGAGATTCGTGGGTGTCACAGGTAGGGACTTCCAGGCTGAAGGGGTCGCTGGGACGTTTAGGGGGTTCGTGGGAGTACAGATACCTACGTCCAGGCTAAAGGGGTAATGGGGGTGCTTAGGGAATCGGGGCGGACACAGGTACCTACGTCCAGGGTCTAGGGGTGCCGAGGGGATTGGGGGTTGAGGGGGGAACAGATGCCTACGTCCTAGCTGAAGGGGTCCTGGGTGGTTTAGGAGGTTGGTTGGAGTTACAGATACCTAAGTCCAGGCTGTAGGGGTTCCTGGGGCATTCGGGGATTTCTGGGGGTCACAGATACCTACGTTCAGACTGCAAGGGTTCCAGAGGGCTTAGGAGATTTATAGGGGGACAGATACCAACATCCTGGCTGTAGGGGTTCCCGTGGGGATTAGGTGGTTTATGGGGGGCACAGATTACTCATAGACTCATAGACTCTAGGACTGGAAGGGACCTCGAGAGCTCATCGAGTCCAGTCCCCTGCCCTCATGGCAGGACCAAATACTGTCTAGACCATCCCAAATAGACATTTATCTAACCTACTCTTAAATATCTCCAGAGATGGAGATTCCACAACTTCCCTAGGCAATCTATTCCAGTGTTTAACTACCCTGACAGTTAGGAACTTTTTCCTAATGTCCAACCTAAATGTCCCTTGCTGCAGTTTAAGCCCATTGCTTCTTGTTCTATCATTGGAGGCTAAGGTGAACAAGTTTTCTCCCTCCTCCTGATGACACCTTTTTAGATACCTGAAAACTGCTATCATGTCCCCTCTCAGTCTTCTCTTTTCCAAACTAAACAAACCCAATTCCTTCAGCCTTCCTTCATAGGTCATGTTCTCAAGACCTTTAATCATTCTTGTTGCTCTTCTCTGGACCCTCTCCAATTTCTCCACATCTTTCTTGAAATGTGGTGCCCAGAACTGGATACAATACTCCAGTTGAGGCCTAACCAGCGCAGAGTAAAGCGGAAGAATGACTTCTCGTGTCTTGTTTACAACACACCTGTTAATGCATCCCAGAATCACGTTTGCTTTTTTTGCAACAGTATCACACTGTTGACTCATATTAAGCTTGTGGTCCACTACGACCCCTAGATCTCTTTCTGCCATACTCCTTCCTAGACAGTCTCTTCCCATTCTGTATGTGTGAAACTGATTGTTCCTTCCTAAGTGGAGCACTTTGCATTTATCTTTATTGAACTTCATCCTGTTTACCTCAGACCATTTCTCCAATTTGTCCAGATCATTTTGAATTTTGACCCTGTCCTCCAAAGCAGTTGCAATCCCTCCCAGTTTGGTATCATCCGCAAACTTAATAAGCGTACTTTCTATGCCAACATCTAAATCGTTGATGAAGATATTGAACAGAACCGGTCCCAAAACAGACCCCTGCGGAACCCCACTTGTTATACCTTTCCAGCAGGATTGGGAGCCATTAACAACTACTCTCCGAGTACGGTTATCCAGCCAGTTATGCACCCACCTTATAGTAGCCCCATCTAAATTGTACTTTCCTAGTTTATCTATAAGAATATCATGCAAGACCGTATCAAATGCCTTACTAAAGTCTAGGTATATCACATCCACCGCTTCTCCCTTATCCACAAGGCTCGTTATCCTATCAAAGAACGCTATCAGATTAGTTTGACACGATTTGTTCTTTACAAATCCATGCTGGCTATTCCCTATCACCTTACCACCTTCCAAGTGTTTGGAGATGATTTCTTTGATTACCTGCTCCATTATCTTCCCTGGCACAGAAGTTAAACTAACTGGTCTGTAGTTTCCTGGGTTGTTTTTATTTCCCTTTTTATAGATGGGCACTATATTTGCCCCCTTCCAGTCTTCTGGTATCTCCCCTGTCTCCCATGATTTCCCAAAGATAATAGCTAGAGGCTCAGATACCTCTTCTATTAACTCCTTGAGTATTCTAGGATGCATTTCATCAGGCCCTGGTGACTTGCAGGCATCTAACTTTTCTAAGTGATTTTTTACTTGCTCTTTCCTTATTTTCTCTTCTAAACCTACCCTCTTCCCGTAAGCATTCACTATACTAGACATTCCTTCAGACTTCTCAGTGAAGACTGAAACAAAGAAGTCATTAAGCATCTCTGCCATTTCCAAGTCTCCGGTTACTGTTTCCCCCTCCTGACTGAGCAGTGGGCCTACCCTGTCCTTAGTCTTCCTCTTGCTTCTAATGTATGACAGATACCAATGTCCTGGCTGTAGATGTTCCTCCACGGTGGCCTCAAGGCAGGTAGAGCTCCCACTCCCTTCTATTACCTGGGGGCTGCAGCAGTGGCACAGAGCTTGTCTGGTCTCACTGCTTTACCCCTGCCCCGCTGTGGCCCTGACACCAGAGAAGCTCTGTGCCCCTGCTGCAGCCTCTGTGCCATATCAGGGAGTGGGAGCTCCTCCAGCCCTGGGGCCACCGTGAGGGAGACTTTTCCAGGGGGACCCAATTTGGCCAGAGGCCCCCGGACCCGAACAGCCTGGATGTAGGGTTATGTGCGACCACAGCCCCTCTATGTACCCCAGGAACATCTACAGCCAGGACAATGGTATCTGTACCCCCCGAACCCACAAAGCCCCCCAGGGACCTTTACAGCCAGTATGTTGGTATCTGTGCCCCCCATAAATCTCCTAAGCGCTCCAGGACCCCTCCAGTCTGCATGTAGGTATCTGTGACCCCCATAATTCTCCTAAGACCTCTGGGACCCCTCTAGTCTGCACGTAGGTATCTATGACTCCCAGAAATCCCTGAATGTCCCAGGAACCCCTACAGCCTGGACTTAGGTATCTGTGACTCCAACGAACCTCCTAAACCACCCAAGACACCTCCAGCTATGACGTAGATATCTCTTCCCCCCTCAACCCCCAATCCCCTCGGCACCCCTAGACCCTGGACGTAGGTATCTGTGTCAGCCCCGATCCCTTAAGCACTCCCATTACCCCTTCAGCCTGGATGTAACTACCTGTGAACCCCACGAACCCCCTAAGCCCCCAGGGATCCCTACAGGCTGGACACAGGTGTCTGAGCACCGCACGAACCCCCTAAGCTCCTCGGGACACATCCATCCTGGATGTATCTGAGCCCCCAGTGAACCGCCTCATCTCCTCGGGACACCGACAGCCTGTACCTAGGTATCTGTGCCCCCCACAAACCCTCTATACCCCCCAGGACCCCTCTAGCCTAGATGTAGGTATCTGTACCCCCACAGCACCCCTCGGACTCCTACAGCCTGGAGGTTCGTATCTGTGCCCCCCATGAAATCCCAACCCCCCCTGCCCCCTCCAGCCTGGACATAAGTATCTGTGCACCCCATGAAACCATAAGCACCTGTAGGGACGCCTACAGCATGGACTTAGGCATCTGGGGCCCCCCAAAACCCCCTAAGCCCACCAAGGTCCACTACAGCCTAGAGATAAGTATCTGTGCCCCCTGAACCCCATAAGCCCCCCCTGGATCCCTCCAGCCTGGATTTAGGTATCTGTGCCCCCTACGAACCCGCGAAGCTCCCCAGGGACCCTCCAGCCTGGACAGAGGTATCTGTGCCCCCCCACAATCCCTAAGTGCCGAGACACCCCTCCAGCCTGGAGGTAGGTATCTTTGCCGAACACAAACTGCCTAAGACCTCCCGCATCGGGAATCCTCCAGCCTGGATCTAGGTATCTGTGCCCCCGCAACACACTAATTCCCCCTGGAAGACCTATTGCCTGGACTTAGGTATCGCTGCCCCCCACAAACCCCCAAAGCCTCCCAATGACCCCTACAGCCTAGATGTATGTATCTGTACCCCTCAGAAAACCCCTAATCCACCCGGGGACCCCTACAGCATGGACCTAGGTATCTGTGCCCCCCAGGAACCCCCTAAAACCCCCAGGAACCACTCCAACCTGGACATAGTTATCTGTGCCTCCCAAAAAAACCCTAAGCCCCCCAGGGACCCCTAGATCCTGAAGATAGGTATCTCTGCTGTCCACAAAAATTCCTTATACTCTCTGGATCCTCTCCAGCCTGGACGTACATAGCTGTGCCCCCCACAACCCCCCTAAGCCCCCCGGGACTCCTCCAGCCTGGATGTAGGTATCTGTGCCCCCCCAAAGCCCTAAGCCCCCCCAGAATGCCTATAGCCTGAACGTAGGTATCTGTGTCCCCTACAATACCACTAAGCCCCCCCAGGGACCCCTCCAGGACAAACATAGGAATCTGTGCCCCTCACCAAGTTCCTAAACCCCCAGGGATCACTGTGCTCACCACAACCTCTAAGCTGTCCAGGGACCTCTCCAGCCCGGACGTAGATATTGGTGTCCTCCAGGAAGCCCTTAATCCCCACCTGGACCTCTACACCCTGGACGCAAGTACCTATGCCCCCCACAACCCCCCTAACTCCCCCAGAGTCCCGACCATCCAGGACGTAGGTATCTGTGACCCTACGAACCCCCTTAAGCCCCCCAGAATGCCTCCAGCCTGGAAGTAGCTATCTGTACCTCCCATGACCCCTAAGCCCCCAGGGATCTCTACAGCCTCTACGTAGGTGTGATGCTCTGTGCATTACCCTGAGTGGCCACACAGTGTCACTGTTGCTCCATGCAGGAAATGCTCTGGGCATTACCCTGCGTGGCCACATGGTGTCACTGTTGTTCCATGCGGGAAATGCTCTGGGCATTACTGTGATGGAGTGGGGACTGTCTGTATGGGGGATGGGAGAGCAGGGGGTGACTTTAGGTGAGGGACAGGACCTAAGCCTGTAACTCGAGCTAGGCAGGGCTGAGAGAGTGATCACCTTTGCCCGGGAAGCTGGACACAGGAAGGGGTCGGCTGGAGGGAGTTAGTTCAGTTTTGGTTTGGAGCTGGGTAGTTGGAATTCAGAGAATCCCAAACTGGGAACTAAGCTTCCTGAACCCCCAGAAGGATTCGAGGGAGTTAGTTCAGTTTTGGTTTAGAATTCCTTGGTGCAAAAACACCGTGAAACTCCCCTTTCTTCTTCACAGAGGGCTTCAACACCCCTTTTCTCACTCAGGCTCACAACTGCCCAGAATTCGAGAACTGTCCCTGTTCCCATTGGACAAATGGGAGGAGCCTGAGGTACAGAGAAGGGAGGTGACCTACCCAAGGGCCTACACAGCAAGGCGGTGGCAGAGCCAGAAAGAGAAGCCGCCAGTCAGACTCTTGTTCTAACAGACAACAAATCCCCCCAGAGGCAGGGATAGAGCTCAGGAACTGAAATGGTGGGAAAATTTCATTCCAACCGTTTCTGTCCAAATATCCTATTCAGACTAAACCAGTTTGTTTCTCAGAATCATAACAAGTGAGATGGAAGTTCTTTGCAAAAAGATTTTGTTGCAAAACAAAAGCATCTCCTGTTTGTCACAGTGTGTTAAATTGTGTCATCACACACAAGGAGGAGACACCTAGATCTTGAAAATTAGATAAGATGCTTCAGTCTGAGCTAAGTCATTGCTGCTCTTAACAATACCAAAATAAAAAAATACAAATAAAAAAGATTGTTTCAGCTAATCTATTATGTCATAATCTGCTCTGAGTAAACGTGATGGGACACCTCATATTATGCACTACTCTTAGTGACACTCTCCAATGGATCCACATCCTCCACCCACCATGAGGTAGGTAAGAGTGGATCATTATTATCCCTACTTGAAAGCACACCATGGCCGCTTCACTTCTCCTGCCTCCCCTAGACCCTGGACGTAGGTATCTGTGTCAGCCCCGGTCCCTTAAGCACTCCCATTACCCCTTCAGCCTGGACGTAACTACCTGTGACCCCCACGAACCCCCTAAGCAACCAGGGATCCCTACAGCCTGGACACAGGTGTCTGAGCACCCCACAAACCCCCTAAGCTCCTCGGGACACATCCAGCCTGGATGTATCTGAGCCCCCAGTGAACCGCCTAATCTCCTCGGGACACCGACAGCCTGTACCTAGGTATCTGTGCCCCCACAAACCCCCTATAACCCCCAGGACCCATCCAGACTAGATGTAGGTATCTGTACCCCACAGCCTCCCTGGGACTCCTACAGCCTGGAGGTTTGTATCTGTGCCCCTCATGAAACCACAGCCCCCCCTGTCCCCTCCAGACTGGACATAAGTATCTGTGCACCCCACGAACCCATAAGCACCTGTAGGGACGCCTACAGCATGGACTTAGGTATCTGGGGCCCCCCAAAACCCCCTAAGCCCACCAGGGACCCCTATAGCCTAGAGATAAGCATCTGTGCTCCCTGAACCCCATAAGCCCCCCCTGGACCCATCCAGCCTGGACTTAGGTATCTGTGCCCCACAAGAACCCGCTAAGCTCCCCAGGGACCCTCCAGCCTGGATGGAAGTATCTGTGCACTCCACAACCCCTAAGTGCTGAGAAACCCCTCCAGCCTGGAGGTAGTTATCTGTGCCCACCAGAAACTACTTTAGCCCCCCCAGGGACCACTCCAGCCTGGATGCAGATATCTGTGCCCAACGCAAACGGCGTAAGCCCCCCCCCGGGAACCCTCCAGCCTGAACCTAGGTATCTGTGCCCCCCCAACACACTAATTCCCCCTGGAAGACCTATTGCCTGGAAGTAGGTATTTCTGCCCCCCCACAAACCCCCTAAGCCTCCCAGTTACCCCTACAGCCTAGACGTAGGTATCTCTGCCACCCAGAAAACCCCTAATCCACCCAGAGAACCCTACAGCATGGACCTAGGTATCTGTGCCCCCCAGGAACTCCCTGAACCCCCCAGGAGCCACTCCAACCTGGACATAGATATCTGTGCCTCCCAAAAAACCCTAAGCCCCCCGGGACCCCTAGAGTATGGTGATAGGTATCTCTGCCATCCGCAAAAACCCCTAATCCTCTCTGGAACCTCTCCAGCCTGGATATACATATCTGTGCCCCTCCCCACAAACCACCTAAGCCCCCCGGGACCCTTCCAGCCTGGATGTAGGTATCTGTGCCCCCCCAAAGCCCTAAGCCCACCCAGAATGCCTATAGCCTCGACGTAGGTATCTGTGTCTCCTACAGTACCACTAAGCCCCCCCCAGGGACCCCTCCAGGAAATATATAGATATCTGTGCCCCTCACCAAGTCCCTATACCCCCAGGGATCACTGTGCTTACCACAACCCCCTAATCGTCCAGGGACCCCTTCAGCCTGGACCTAGATATTGCTGTCCTCCTGAAAGCCTTTAATCCCCACCAGGACCTCTACAGCCTGGACGCAAGTACCTATGCCCCTCACAACCCCCCTAACTCTCCCAGGGTCCCGCCCATACCAGATGTTGGTATCTGTGACCCTACGAACTCCCGTAAGCCCTCGAGGGATCTCTACAGCTTCCACGTAGGTGCGATGCTCTGTGAATTACCCTGTGTGGCCACATGGTGTCACTGTTGCTCCATGCAGGAAATGCTCTGTGCATTACCCTGTGTGGCCATACGGTGTCACTGTTGCTCCATGCGGGGAACTGCTCTGTGCATTACCCTGCGTGGCCACACGGTGCCACTGTTGCTCCATGCAGGAAATGCTCTGTGTATTACCCTGCTTGGCCACACGGTGCCACTGTTGCTCCATGCATGAAATGCTCTGCGCATTACCCTATGTGGCCATACGGTGTCACTGTTGTTCCATGCGGGGTACTGCTCTGTGCATTACCCTGCGTGGCCACACGGTGCCACTGTTGCTCCATGCAGGAAATGCTCTGTGCATTACCCTGTGTGGCCACACGGTGTCACTGTTGCTCCATGCAGGAAATGCTCTGTGTATTACCCTGCATGGCCACACGGTGTCACTCTTGCTCCATGCAGGAAATGCTCTGTGCATTACCCTGTGTAGCCACATGGTGTCACTGTTGCTCAACGGGGGAAATGGTCTGGGCATTACCCAGCATGGCCACACAGTGTTATTGTTGCTTCATGCGTGAAATGCTCTGGGCATTACTGTGATGGAGTGGGGACTGTCTGTGTGGGGGATGGGAGAGCAGCTGGTGACTTTAGGTGAGGGACAGGACCTAAGCCTGTAACTTAAGCTAGGCAGCGGGGAGGAGGTCAGCATCTTTGCCCAGGAAGCTGAATAAAGGAAGGGGCTGGCTGGAGGGAGTTAGTTCAGTTTTGGTTCGGAACTGGGTTGTTGGAATTCAGGGAATCCCAAACTGGGAACTAAGCTTCCTGAACCCCCAGAAGGACTCGATTGAGGGGTCCTAGTTGTGCCCAAAAGCCCTGCTGTATCCTTCATTCCTGTTGGCCAAAAAAACCTTCTGTTTTTCTGGATGGCTGACTCACTGTGTCTCCCAGGAAGAGGGGTGCAGGGCCAGATTCCACCACATTACGTGACACTGCCTAAGTCCCTCTGGGACCCCTGCAGCCTGGACGTAGGTATCTGTGCCGCCCACCAAACTCCTGAGCCCCCCCGACCCACTACAGCCTGGACCTAGATATCTGTGCCCCCCACGAACTCCCTAATCCCCCCAGGGACCCCTTGAGCCTTAACGTAGGTGGAACCCTTCTGCCAGGCTGAACTGATAGCAGCAAGGACTGGGTTCAATACATAGGGGTCCCTTGCCTACAATGTAATGCAAACCAGCTCGAGCCCCCACCCAGTGACATGGGAAAATTTTCCATACGCACCCCTAGGTGCCTCAAAGAAGCAATACTTCCCCACTCGCAAGCATAGAGTCTGGGTGTAGCAGAAAATGTGTAATAACGTGAGATAAACAACATAGCATTAAATTGGGAAAACACCTCAACTGGGCCGTGTCCTTTTCCCTGGGCTCATGAGTCCAGTAATCCCCAAATCACCCCAAGACTCCAACGTCCAATATCTCCAATGTTTCAAGAGTCCAGCAACCCCAAAATCACCCACAGTTGCGCAACCCCAGAGTTCAAGAGTCTATCTGCAGGGTTTTTCCCCCTGCCAGCCTGAGTAGAAAGAGGCACCTTATGTGGTCCACTGCTGACTGCTCTGCCTCTCCATGGGATTCTGCTTTTGCCTTCCCCACAAACTGCTCAGCTCTGTCCACCAGCTGCTCTGCCAGCCGACCTGTGTTCTGCTCCACCTGTCCCCCAAAACTGCTAGACTCACCTCACTCCGTGAATCACTCCCACAAACTGCTTCCGTCTGCCAACTACTGTGTTCTGCAATACAGTTTCATAGTCCCCCACAAGCTGACACAGCTTTTCAGTGATTTCAGCTCAAGAACCTAGAAGTTCAACTCTTAAGAGAATAAAAACTCAACATTGCTATTCAACTGTTAAAAAAAAAATGCAATTGGTGACTCTAGCTCACCCAAGGAGCCCACTCCCTTGTCTAGTTCGTGCCACTAAACTGATGGTGAGAATCCCTGTCTCAAAGCTGTTTCACAGTTCCTCATCCACACAATCAGGGTGACAACACTCCACATCTCACACCCCAACAACAAATAAACTGGGGATACCATAGCTGCCAAAGTAACCATCCCAGGCTGCCGTGGCCATGTCACGCACGGTGGGTGTGTCTATGCAAACATGATCAGACCCTGAAATCCTTTTCCACACTTACCATAATTCACCACCAGATGTGAGGGTAGAGTTCATCCTGCTTCTGCTTACATAGGTATCTGTGCCCCCCACAAACCCCTAATCCCACCAGAACCCATCTAGCCTGGATAATGGTGTCTGTGCTCTCCACACACCTCTAAGCCCCCCAGGGAACCCACAAGCCCAGATGTAGGCACCTGTATGCCCCACACACCTCTTAATACCCACAGGAACCTTCCAGACTGTAGGTAGATATCTGTGACCCCTAGAGCCCCACAAAATCCCTCGGGACCCCTACAGCATGGATGTTTGTATCTGTGACCGACAAAAACCGCCTAAGCTACCCAGGGCCACCTACCATCAGGATGTAGGTATCTGTTCCCCCCCCAAACACACCTAATCCCCACGGAAACCCTCCAGCCTAGATGTAGGTATCTCTGACCCCACGAATCCGCTAAGACATGACAGGACCCCTCCAGCATCGACATAGGTATCTGTGCCCACACAACCCTCCTAAGACCCCCAAAACCCCTCCAGCCTAGACGCAGGTATCTGTGCCCAGCATGAACCCCCTAAGGTACCTAGGACCCCTCTTGCCTGGATGAATGTATCTGTGCCCCTTACAAACCCCTAAGCCCCCACCAGGATCCCTATAGACCGGACGTAGATATCTGCGCACCCTCACGAACCCACTGATCCTCCCAGCGACCCCTACAGCATGGAAGAAGCTATCTGTACCCCAAAATTCCCCAAAGCAACCCCAGGACCCCTACAGCCTCGATATAGGTATCTGTGCACCCGCACAACTCCCTAATACCCCCAGAACTCCTCCAGCCTGGACGTAGATATTTGTGACTTCCAGGAACCCCCAAAGCCCTCCCCAGGACTTCTCCAGTCCCTACATAGGTATCTCTGCCCCCCACCAACCTTCTAAGACCCATAGGGCCCCCACCAGCCTGGTTATAGCTATGTGTACGCCACACAAACCCCCTAAGCTCCCCAGGGCCCCCTCCAACCGGTACGTAGGTATCTGCGCAACCACAAACCCTTAAGTCCCCCAGGGACCCCTCCAGACCATACGTAGGTTTCTGTGACCCTTACCAACTCCTTAAACCCCCAGGGACCACTACAGCCTGGACGTATGTATCTATGCTCACCACAACCCCCTAAGCCATCCAGGGACCTCTCCAGCCCTGACGTAGATATTTGTGCCCCTCATGAAGCCCCTAATGCCCACCAGAATGTCTCCAGCCTGGACGTAGCTATCTGTGCCCCCCACGACCCCTAAGCCCCCCAGGGATCTCTGCAGCCTCTACATAGGCGTGATGCTCCATCCAGGAAATGCTCTGTGCATTTCCCTGCATGGCCACATGGTGTCACTGTTGCTTCATGCAGGAAATGCTCTGTCCATTACCTGGTGTGGTCACAAGGTGTCAATGTTGCTCCATGCGGGAAATGCTCTGTGCATTACCCTGCCTGATCACACGGTGTCACAGTTGCTCCATATGGGAAATGTTCTGTGCGTTACCGTGCGTGGCCACATGGTGTCACTGTTGCTCCATGCGGGAAATGCTCTGTGCATTACTGTGATGGAGTAGGGACTGTCTGTGTGGGGGATGGGAGAGCAGGGGGTGACTTTAGGACCGGACACGTGCTCAGCCTGTAACCTGAGCTAGGCAGGGGGAGGGGTCAGCACCTTTGCCCGGGAAGCTGGACACAGGAAATGGCCAGCTGGAGGGAGTTGGGTTAGTTCAGTTTCGGTTTTGATCTGGGTGGTTGAAATTCAGGGATTCCCAAACTGAGAATTAAGTTTCCTGAACCCCTAGAAGGACTTGATTGTGGGGTCCTGCTTGTGCCTCCAAGCTCTGCTGTATCCTTCGCTCCTGTGTCCAATAACCCTTCTGTTTTACTGGCTGGCTGAGAGTCACTGTGAGTCCCAGGAAGAGGGGTGCAGGACCGGACTCCCCCACACTCCGTGACAGACCCTAAGCCCCTCCGAGACCCCTGCAGCCTGAACTTAGGTATCTGTGCCCCCCACAAACCCCCTAAGCCCCCGAGGGACCTATACAGCCAGAACATTGGTATCTGTACCCCATATAGACTCCATAAGCCCCTTGCGACACTCCAGTGTGCACGTAGCTATATGTGCCCCACAGAAACCCTCTAAGCCCCCAGGAACCCCTACAGCCTGGACATAGGTATTTGCACTCCCACAACCCCCCTAGCCCCCTCCCTCCCGGGATATCTACAATCTGGACATAGATATCTGTGCCCCTCAAGAAACCTCTAACCCCCCCTGGGAACGATACAGCCTGGACATACGTATCTATGCCCACTCGAACCCCTAAAACCCACTGGTACCCCTACAGCCTGGACATCATAGGTTTCTTTGGCCCCCACAAATCCCCTAAGACTCCCAGGATGCCTCCAGCCTGGACGTAGGTATCTTTGCCCCCTACTAACCCCTAAGCCCCCCTGGTAACCCTACAGCCTGGATGTAGGAATATGTGCCCCCCACGAACCCTCTAAGCCCCCATGGGACCCCTAGAGCATGGAGATTGGTATCTGTGTCCCCCCCAAACTCTCTAAGCCCTCCAGGGACCGCTATGGCCTGGACATAGGTATCTGTGCACCCCAAGGCCCCTAAGATCCCCCAGACCTCTGCAGCCTGGCTGTAGGTGTGACGGTGCTGCCCGTGGGAGCCAGCTCAGCTCACTCAATCAGAGTGAATTGCAAACAAAACAGGGCAGAAAAATCCCAAACGCTGCTGGTTATTTCAATACTTAGATTTACCAAGCCAGCACAAAACAGCTTCTGTAGTACCTCACTGGTAACTTAGAAGTTTAAACCACGCAGTTCCCTTAAAGTACCCAGCCTCAGGCCTCCGTCCAGACACACCTGTTAGATATGATGATGATTCCTGAAAATCTTACTTCATCATATAAAAGAAAAGATTCTTCCGATCCCAAAGGATCAGCCACATAACCAGGTTCAATTATAACTTAGATTTTACCTAAAATACATGCTATAGCCAATTCTTATTAACTAAGCTAAAATTTATTAGAAAAGAAAAGAGAGAGAGTGAGTGTTGGTTAAAAGATTAATAGACATATAGACTTGAATTCAATTTTTGAGGTTCAGATACAAAGTAGAGATGAGCTTGTAGTTGCCAAAACTCCTTTTAGAAATAGTCCATAGGTTATAATCCAATGTCCAAATTCAGGGTGGCTCCAGTCAATGACTGGGGATCTCAATCCTTGTGGCTTAAGGCTTCCCCCTCTTGAAACCAAAAGCAGATCTGAGATGAAGAAGGATCGTGTCCCAGGTTCTTAAACATTTCCAGTAGCTTTCCAGCCTGAGAAAACAATAGGCTTAACTCTCCTTCCAAGCATCCTGGCAATTAGTACAGAGTAATTTATTCATTAAACAGTTCAGATACAGATTACCACAACCTTCAAAGAGACACAGACAATAACACTATTTCACTCAAGTATCATCATAAATGTTAATATTCTTTTTTTGCTCTTTGAATTAAAACTATAGCAATAGACAAGACTTGTTTGCCTGCATCACAAGACCGGAGCAAACACCTCCCCTTCTACCTCTAACACTGCAGACTTGCATTTCAAAGCTCTGTTCATTTACATATCTTGTTAACCAGTTTTTAAGGTTCACTCACGGGTCAGGTCAGTCGGTGAGGTGAGTTAATGAACTCTTTCTGGCCCTGTCACCTTTCAATGAGATATTAGATTATACTTATAATGTCACAGTCGCGGTGAGTTGACTGCTGCAGCTCCCCGTAGACTCTGCCTGCGCCTCTCACCGAGCTGGAGTACAGCAGGCGAGGGGAGAGCACTCAATGTATTGCATCTACACTAGACGCGATATATCGACCCCCGCTGGATCAATCGCTGCCCACCGATTCGGCAGGTGGTATAGACATACCCCGAGTATCTGCTGATCGGAGCTGGACCCCCGAGGGGGACACATTGAAGGAACTCAGGGGTTAAGGTGCCTCTATTGTCAACTGTCAGGGCTGCTGTGGCTCAGAGGAGGGTGCTTGACTGCCTGGCAGGCTTAGGCACCGCAAGCCTTGGAGGTGGGAGAAGTGAAGCGGCCATGGCGTGCTCGGGGTGCTCGTGCTCGGAGCAGGGGTGAGCTCAGGCGAGGGGGGTGCCGCAGGGCAGAGCAGGAGAGTTGCCACAAGAGGGGAGCCTCAGGGTGGAAGTGGGATCTGCCACGGGTGGGGTGCCTCAGGGCAGGGGTGCGGGGGGGAGGGTGCAAGGTGGAAGTTTCGCTTAGGGCATGAAACTTCCTTGCACCGGCCCTGCCCCACGCCCTGCCTGCAGCCAGCCCTGCACCCCCTGCCCTGCCCTGCCGGCAGTCAGCCTCTATCTCCAGCCAGCCCTGCACCTTCTGCTTTGCCTGCACCAGCCGCATCCTCCCTGCCCTGTCTCCAGCCAACCCCTGATGCACCCCCCTGTCTGAAGCCAGCCAGCCAGGCAGCCCTTGCCCTGCCTGAAGCCAGACCCTACCTCCAGCCAACCCCACATCCACTGGTGCCCTGCACTTCCCAGGGCAGTAACCCTGCACATCTGCTTCAATGAGGGGGGCAGGGAGCAGCTGGGACCCACACATGTGCACACCCTAGGGTGACCAGACAGCAAGTGTGAAAAATCGGGACGGCGTGGGGGGTAATAGGATCCTAGATAAGACCCCAAAATTCGGACTGTCCCTATAAAATTGGGATATCTGGTCACCACAGCACACCCCCAGGACTCCTGAGTTCTATTGCTGGGTTTCCTATTGGTTCCTCTGCTGGTTGTTTTCCTTTTCCTGGGGACTTTGGGCAAGTTGCTCCCCACTCTCGGGCTCTGTCCCCAGCAGTCAAATGGGGATTTCATACCTTCCCGCTATTGGAAAGTGCTGGGAGATTCTCCCAGCAAAAGCTGCTCTGACAGTGCTAAGCAGCATCTGACCAATCAAAGTCGGAGCTCACTGCCCAGGAGGAGTGCTTGGCTCTGGGGTTTCACTTCAGCCCAGTGTAGAGAGAGAGCCCTAACCATGGAGTTTGGCTCAAGAAGACCAAGTCTCCAATTTGTTAAGGGTGTTTTGAATTTCAATCCTGTGCTCCAAAGTGCTTGGTGTCAGTTGTAAACTTTAGGAGCATGCTCTCCACTCCATTTTCCAAATCATTCATGAAAATATAGAATAGTACCTGACACCGGACTGATCCCTGCCAGACCCACTAGGTTCACCCTCCCCGTTGGGCAGCTAAACATGGAGAAGGGCTCCTGGAGTCTTGGCTTTCAACCAGCTCTGCACCCACATTACACTGATTGCAACTGGACTGCATTTCCCTCGTTTGCTTCTGAGAATGTCCTATGGGACTGTGTCAAAAGCCTTAGTAACACCAAGCTAGATCCCATCTATTGTTTACTCACCTCTACCAGGCCCAGAACCCTGCCAAAGAAGGAAAGAGGATTGGTTTGGAATGATTTGTTCTTGACAATACCACGCTCACTAGTCATAAGAACCAAATCATCCCGTAGGTGCTGCTGACAAACTGAGTGTTTAAGAATGTATTGCAGGATCTCTCCAGCTATGGCAGTCAGGCTAGCTAGTCTGTAAGTCCCAGAGGTCTTTTTGTTCCCCTTTGAAAGATAGGTCCTGTCTTGTTCATGGATGGGAAGATGTTCTTTTTCAGGGGTCTCAGCCAAGAACTGGGGCACAACACCTGGTTTGTTAAGGTCACAAAAACGGAGGCAGGAACCTCTTCTATGCTGCTGGCAAAGAACCACAGGTACCTAAAAGATAAGGACTCACATCGTTGAATGGGCTTTAAAAAATCAGTGGTTAATAAGTTTGGCCCCGACCATTTCTTGTTTCCGCAGACTAGACATTTTAGCAAACTTTAGAATTCCTTGGTGCTAAACACTGTGAACCTCCCCTTTCTCCTTCACAGAGGGCTTTAATACCCCTTATCTCACTTGGGCTCTAAACTGCCCATAGTTCGAGAACTGTTCCTGTTCCGATTGGACAGATGGGAGAAGGGAAGTGACCTACCCAAGGCCTACACAACAAGGCGATGGCAGAGCCAGAAAGAGAAGCAACCAGTTCTGACTCCTGTTCTAACAGATGAAAACACCCCAGAGCCCAGGAATCGAGATGGTGGGAAAATTTCATTCAAACCGTTTCTGTCCGAAAATCCCATTTAGACTAAACCAGTTTGTTTCTCAAAATCATAACAAGTGGGATGAAAGAGCTTTGCAAAAATATTTTGTTGCAAAACAAAAGCATCTCCTCTTTGTCAGAGTGTGTTAAATTGTCTCCTCGCACACAAAGAGGAGACACTTACATCTCAACCATTAGATAAAATGCTTCAATCTGAGCTAAGTCATTGCTATTATTAACAATTTCAAAATAAAAAATACAAATAAAATAGACTATTTCAGCTAATCTATTATGTCATAATCTGCTCTGAGTAAACGTGATGGGAAACTTCATATTATGCACTACTTCTAGTGACACTCTCAAATGGATCCGCATCCTTCACCCACCATGAAGTAGGTAAGAGCGGATCATTATTATCCCTACTTGAAAGAGGGAGAAGCTAAGGCTGAGAAAGGAGAATTGACTTGTCTTAGGTCACACAGCCCGTCAGAGGCAGTGTTGGGAATAGGACCGAAGAGCCCTGATTTTCAAACAAACCATCCGATCTTGAATTTCAGACACTGAATGACCTGAATACTGTGCTCTCAGATGAGCTCCAGACCAACAAGAGTGACAGTAATTATTCAGCAAGTATTTGAGGAGAACTGCAATGTTAGAGGGAATCATCAACTGCTCAGAGACAATTAATCCAGAGAAGCAGCAAAATTAATCAAAGATAGAACTGGTTCTGACTTATTTACTTGATCTTAAAAGAGAACAACAAGGACCTGAGTCTCCTCCCTGTCAATAAGCCCCTGCTCAACCAATCAGGGTAGAGACTGAGGACGGGAGGCTGAGGGTTCTCACCAGAGAGCCCAAAGGATGGCCCAGGTCACCGGTGGGGATCACTGCCCGAGCACTATTTCAGTCCCACATTTTTGGGTGGACCTTCCATAGTGGGAGCTGCAGAGGACTTCCCTGCAACACACACACACACACCTCCGTCCTCTTGTTGGGAAGGGATCAGGAGAAAGGACAAAAGAAGCAAGAGAAGAAGAGGAGGGAGGGATGGAGGAAGAGGTGAAACAAAAAGGACAAACCCTAATGTCCCCAGCGATTCTAAGGGACAAAATCCCAGGTGCGCAATAAAATTCTGCCTCCTTAAGCTCGTGTTTTCCATGCCTAGAATTCACTTGTCACCAGATAGATCAGACTGAACAGCTTGCAAACCTCCAGGAGGCTCTTACCTTCTAAACAGGGATGGCTGTTTTCTAGTAAAATCACTACAAGGGAAGGAGGAAACTCGAAAGAGGTTTCTCCTGGCTCTCACGTCCATGACCCCAAATAATCTCTCAGTCCTCAAAGAGAGACCTGGAGAAGGAAACGTGCTGAAGCAAAGCCACAGAGGTCTCTGAGGTTTCCCTGTCCCCTCGCCCCTGTCCTGCCTGGCTGATGTCAGCATCTCTCTGTGAGGTCACCACCTCCCCACCACCTTTGACCAATAGTCTGAGGTCCTGCAAAGGCTTTTGTGATGTCACTGCCACACCCCTCCCTTGCTGGGCTAATGTCCTGCCCCTGGCCAGGCACTTTGGAGGTTTGAGCTACTCCCTGTGGATCACCCCACTCAAGGAGCGTTCGTTCTAGGCAGCAAGCCGGCTAGACAGGAAAACATCAGACGCTGCTCCCAATGCTACACTCAGTTTTTCAGAAATTAGTCGACTTCATGGTCAGAAGACACCATTAGAGGATCTAACCTGCATATCACAGGCCTCCTGTATGACATAACAGCTACTTTGGGGGCAAACACATTCCAGAAAGGCATCTAGTCTTCATTAAATGACATCAGGAGATGGTGAATCCACCACTTTCCTTGGTAGCTTGCTCCTGTGGTGAATCATCCTCGCTGTTGACTATTGTGCCTCAGTTCTAATATGAATTTGTCTCTTTTCACTTTCCAGCCATTGGGTCTTGTTATGCCTTTCTCTGCTCCATTCAAGAGCCCGTAAATACCCAATCTTTTCTCTCCATTAAGGCCCTTCAACATTTCAATCAAAATAACCTTTCAATCTTCTTTTGATAAGCTAAACAGGTTGAGCTCTTTCAATAGCTCACTGGAAGGCATTTTTCTCCAGCCCTCAGAACATTTGGTGGCTCTTTGCTGCCCTAGCTCCAATTTCGCAACATCTTTTTCAAATGAGGATACCAGAACTGGAGGCAGTATAAAGGTTGTATAAAGGTAAAATTAAATAGGTTGCAGAGGAGTATTTTTTAATTTTGGCTTTTGTTGCTAAAAATTTTGTCTCTCTGCGGTGAGAAAAAACACTCCCCGAATGCCAAAATTTGAGCCATGAAAAGCGGCATTGTGAACAGCGCATCATAGGTGGAGCTGTGCTCCCGGTGACAAAGCTCCTGCCCCTCAAAGGAGGTAGTTTGGCTTTGTTGCCGGGGAAGCTATCTCTCAACGATAAGGACGGCCAAACAGCGCACCTTACAATGGCATGGTTAGAGTGGCACAGCTGCACCGTGGTAAGGTGAGCGGTGTAGACACAGTCTCAGAGCTGGGGAAAGCCGACAGGCGCTGAGGAGCACAGGGTTCAGACAGAGACATCCGTTAGGAGACGAACTATTCACAGGGATTCTCTATAGCCTAGTAAGGTGGAGAGGATGGAAGATGATAATGTACAGGTAGGTTCTGATGAGAAACAGTGAAATGAAAGAGTATCCCTCAATTACATCATGTAATAGCAAACAGATAAAATGGGACACATTTTAGAAGTGCTTAAATACAAACGCTAAACGTCTAAGTACTAAGACTGGTGAATTTGAGTGCCTGGTATTGAGTGACGATATTGATAGAATAGGCATCACAGAAACCCTTGCACCCCCTCCTGCACCCACATGGGGAGACTGACCTGTGTGCATGGAGCAGCTGGCATTGCTGCCCCCCACTTCTCCCTGGAACGCTACTCATCTGGGCACCCCTAGGGGCTGTGGGATGTGGGGGCAAGAATTGAGATCATCCGAGCTCCCTACATCCAGGTCACTTTCCTCAGCCGGGCTGCATAGCGGGAGGGCAGAGAGCAGCAGCTTCTGATGCTCCCCTCACAGCACAGCCCAAGTGGGAAAAGTGACCAGGACGCATGGAGCACATAGGGTTGCTCCTTACTCCCCTGAAACCTCTATGGACCCATGGAGGAGCATTGGGGCAGGGGAGAGCAGTGAGCACCTTTGCACTGCCACACGGTGCCCTTTGACCCCTGGAGCCCTGGGCGGCTATCGGGGGGCACCACCCCTAAGGCCGACCAGGCTCCCCAGAACGAGCAGCAGAAAACACAGAGACTGGCCACACACTGAGCAGTGGTAGCCTGGGCGGCTCGTAATGGAGGCTCAGGGGGGAGGGGTGTCTTAACATTTTTTCCCAGATTTGGACCTTAGCGTCCAAAATATGGGTGTTAGCATGAAAACCTCCAAGCTTAGTTACCAGCTTGGACCTGGTAAAGCTGCCACCAGCTAGGGATTTATACAGTGCCTGGCTCACTGTGGTCTCCCCAAAACCTTCCCCGGGGGAACCCCAGACTCAGATGCCTTGAGTCTCACAACAAAGGGGAATAAACCATTTCCCTTCCCCCTCCTCCCCTCCAGGTGTTCCCTCCCTGGGTTCCTGGAGAGATATACAGAAGCAAGCTCCGTGAATCTAAACAGAGGGACTCCCCCCTCCCTGTTTCCAGTCCTGGAAATAGAAGTACCAAGATAGCTAATCTCTCTTCCCCCTTACCCAGAGGGTATGCAAAGTCAGGCTAGTAAATCTAACACAACGAGATTTTCCCCCTGACTTCTTCCTCCCACCAATTCCCTGGTGAGCTGCAGACTCAATTCCCTGGAGTCCCCACTAAAGAAAAAATCCAACAGGTCTTAAAAAAAAGCTTTATATAAAAAGAAAGAAAAGGACATAAAAATGGTCTCTCTGTATTAAGGTGACAAATACAGGGTTATTTGCTTAAAAGAAAAAAATGAATAAACAGCCTTATCCAAAAAGAATACAATTTAAACTTTCCAGCAACTACACACATATAAATACAAAAAAAACAATATAAACTTATTGTCTTGTTATCTTTGTACTTACAACTTGGAAACAGAAGATTAGAAAGGCAGGAGATAGAAAAATCACTCTCATAGCCGAGACGCCACAGACACAAGACAAAGAACAAAGAACTCACACACAAACTTCCCTCCACCCAGATTTGAAAAAGTCTTGTTTCCTGATTGGTCCTGTGGTCAGGTGTTTTAGGTTACTGGTGTTACCCCTTTATAGGTAAAAGAACATTAACCCTTAGCTATCTGTTTATGACAAGGGGGCTCAGCCTCCCCAAACCTTGCACTGCCAAGGGGACAGTGGGGCCCATGATCAGGGGCCCTGGCGAAGTAAGGTCCCCCTGGAAAAGTCTCCCTTATGTCAGCCCCAGGGCTGGAGGAGCTCCCACTCCCTGCTACAGCCCGGGGGCTGCAGCAGGGGCACAGAGCTTCTCTGGTCTCAGGGCCACAGCGGGGCAGGGGTAAAGGAGTGATAGGGTGGGGCTGGTGGGGGAAGGGGTGGAACAGAAGTGACAGTGGATGGGGCCATGGGTGGAAGGGTGTAGAGCCACAGACAGAAGGTAGGGGCATGGTTCTGGTGCTGGGGCCCCCACACTTGTTCTCCCTTTCCCGGGGGTTTGGCATCACTAGCCCCGGCTTAGCGAGTAGGGTTCAGTGGTCCCCATAATGTGGGGAACGACTCCTAGGGGGACACAGAGGAACATTCATGGGGGCACCTCAGGACCTGAGCCAGCCCACATAGAGGGCAGGGAGGGAGCACCACTCTGCTACAGGTCTTCCCCAACCCCACCCTCAGCCTGAGACTCTGGCTCCCAGCCCGGCGTCGACTCCTTTACCCCTGTCCACACCCCTCTCCCCAGCAAGGAACAGCCCCACTCCTCCCAGCCCCGGTTCTTGACCGTGGCTTCCGAGGGGCCACAGCCATGGCTAAGAGGGCACAATGTGAAATGTTTGGGGACCACTGGTTTAGGGTGACGTCCTCAATCACTTCTCTGCAGTCCAATAAAAGCTATTCCTCACTCACCTACCCCTCCATCAGGACGGACTAGGTATGTTCTGCTGCCCTTCACTCATACAGGAAGGAGAATAACATTTCATTCCACTCAATCCTAAAGTGATTTGTAACCCAAGACCATCCCAAACTGGTCATTTTGGGGAAGCGGCCCCATCATGCTGCATAGCTAGGCAGAGTAGGTGTGTCTATGCAAACACGGTCTGTTCCTGAAGTCTTTCCCCAGCTCCTCACTAGGTGAGAGAGGGGAGCTCATTCAGACCCTGCTTACGCTTAGTATTTAAAAACTCCATAGTGTCCCTATCTCTGCCGGCCTTAGATTTCTCCTCCTGTCCGTTTTTAGACAGCTCAGATGAGGTGACCGAGTGGTTAAGGTGATGGACTGCTACCCCATTATGCTCTGCCTGCATGGGTTCAAATCCCATTCTGATGAGAGGCATTTAGTCTTCACCCTCCTTTATGGACAACCATCTCCCCCTTTGGTACAATAACAGATCAAACAATGTTGCTTGTGTTACCCAAAATTGGGTCAGTTAGTAAGCTTAGAGAGGACTAATAATGCCCCTCCCCCCCCGAGTTTGGCAGAAAGCAGCACATTTATTAGCTTGATAGCTAAGCTCAAAAGAAAGGATGGGGGAGGGTGTCACACTCATACTCATGCTCCCAGGACAGGCCTGGCAGTGGAGATGTCAGGATCCTTTAAGGTAAGTGTCCCACAGCGCAGAGATGGACGGTGCGATGAAGATCAGTCTCCCTGAGGTGCAACAGAATGTTACACAGCGAACCACTGGCCAGATGGGCCGGGTGAAGGGCATTCACTGGAGGTACAAAGGGAGTGGGAAAGCCACTTCACAGGCATTCAAAGAGGGAAAGGACACAAGCTGGGGGAGTTTAACAGACCTTTTGAGCATACAGGTTATACAGAGCATACAGATCACTGCTGCTCCTACAACATGATAAGTTCTCAAGCAGCATGTTTCTTACTTTGCCCATCTGTCAATTTTGAGGATTATTGATGAAATATTTTGCCATTGGGTTGTGTGTTTACACAGAAATTGACATTTACCAACAAATACACAATTCTTCCAAGCCTGCCAAGTCTGCAGCTGATGGGTTTAGAGGGACACATTCACTCTTCCAGGTCCCCATTCCAGGCCTGTGCTCTCCAGGTTGTCAACTTCCCGCACTGCTGAGATCCTTCCCTCATCTCCCCCCAAACCACTGCCCCACCCCCACTTCTGGGGTCCCCTCCCTACACTGTCTAACTCCACTGCTGGCAGGATCCCTTCCTGTTCCTTTCATTTCCTGCCTCCACTCTGGGCAAAAGCTCTGCACTCTTCCCACACCAAAAGTTGAACCCAGGCCACCTGGGTGAAAACCAGGAATCCTGACCACTAGCCCATATGGGACTATTGTTGCATCTGACGAAGTGGGTATTCACCCACGACAGCTCATGCTCCAATACATCTGTTAGTCTAGAAGGTGCCACCGGATTCTTGGCTGCTATTATTACTACAACTCAGGCCTTGGCTACACTGGAGAGTTAAGGTGCAGCTGGTGGCTTTACAGCGCTGTAACTTACTAACCGTCCACACTGGCAAGGCACATACAGCGCTGTATCTCCCTGGCTACAGTGCTGCATGTGCTCCACCTCGACGAGAGGAATAAATTGAACAGAGCTGGTGATGCAGCGCTGGGGTGCCAGTGTAAACAGTGATTAATCTTACTACGCTGTCACTGACCTCCGGAACCTTCCCATAATGCTTTTAAGTAGAGATAACGCTCTTTGTTTTGGTGTGATGCCTCTGTTTGTTTTGTTGTGAGCTCAAGGCTCCCGGAGCTGCTTATCTAAAAACCAAACACAGTTACTGTTTCCAGTGAATGAGCAGAGGCAGGGGGATCCCTTTGGAACACCCACAGCTGGTGTTTGCTTGAGGAGAGAAGCAGCCGGTTGGGCACGGGGGGGTGTCTGTTTTGGATCAGCGGCTTATCTGGTCTGTGAGGAAAAAAACAAAGGCGGCTATTTGCATTTAGTGAATGAGAGAGGGGTGGGGGAGGAGGCTTGAACTTGCCAGGCAGGGAGCTGACACAGTGTCAGCTCCAAAGATCCACTCGCTCTGTCTCCCCCACGCTCCGTGTCACACTCCACCCCACCCTCCTCTTTTGAAAAGCACATTGCAGCCACTTGAATGCTGGGATAGCTGCCCATAATGCACCACTCCCAACAGCGCTGCAAATGTGGCCATGACAGAGTGCTGGTAGCTGTCAGTGTGTCCACACTACAGCACTTTCCCTAAACAGCTGTAGGAAGACAGCTTTAACTCCCAGCGCTGGACAGCTGCAAGTGTAGCCAAACCCTCTGTAAGCCGACCCCTTATGAGAACAGCAGGGACTAGCATGACTAGATGTCCCGATTTTGGGGTCTTTTTCTTATATAGGTGCCTATTAACCCCACCCCTATCCCAATTTTTCACATTTGCTGTCGGATCACCCTAGCAGGGGTTGCACACAGGGCTGCATTAACCATCAGGTGCTGAGGTTTCCCTCTCTCCATTCCCAGAGCCTGTGATCAGGAAACAGACATCAGGGCTCCCAGGTGCTGCACAGACCATGACTGAGATCAGACCCCATATTATGCAAGGTGCTGTACAAACCCTGGGCAACACTGAGACACCCAGGAGGTTCCCCTCAATTTCCCTGAGCCTCTGCTGCCCAACTTCTTTTGAATCCCTCTGGCTCACCCCCCCCCCCCACAAAAAACCCACCTTTCCAAACAGTCCTTCTTTCCTTGCCCCCTGATTCTGGTTTCACACCCTGAGACCATCTCCTCTCTTTGTCTCTCCCCCTCCAGGTGAAGCAGAGATGGAGGCAACTTCAGCCACTGGAGTCAGCCTCAGCGAGCACTGCAGCCGGCCCCGGGGGAGGAGGGGTGTTTGCAGACACAGGAAGGGAGCAGGGGGTGCTGGGAAGAAGACGGCAGGAGAACAAAGCTCAGAGACTCAACGTGGGGAAATTCCAGGGGGCGGGGCTCTGACACATCCGAGGTGCGGGCAGCTCCTGGGGGCGGGACTCTGGCTCAGCTCGAGGGCGGGGCAGCTCCTCGGGGCAGGGCTCCAGCACAGAGCAGGGGCGGAGCAGCTCCTGGGGGCGGGGCTCTGGCACAGCCCATGGGCAGGGCAGCTCCTCGAGGCGGGGCTCCAGCACAGAGCGGGATCGGAGCAGCTTCTGGGGGCGGGGCTCTGGCTCAGCTCAGGGGCGGGGCAGCTCCTGGGGGTGTTGCTCTGGCACAGCCCATGGGCAGGTCAGCTCCTGGGGGCGGGGCTCTGGCACATTGTGACGTGAAGCCCGGGCTGAACAGCTGCTCCCTGGTTCTCCACGTGCTGCCAGCAGCGCTGGAGCTGCCCGAGCCGGAGCAGATCCGCTGTTCTCAGCTGCAGCCAGGATCTGCCCCCGACCCCGCAGGGATCCAGGTGGGGACAGAGACTGGGGCCTGGGGATTCCCCTTGGTGTGGCTGGCGGGGGCGGGAAGGGAGAAGCCGGAGCTGCAGGCGGTGGAAGGGCGGTGGGACATTGTGACCCGGAGCCCCCGGGGAATGAGAGGGTCTGGGGGGCAGGAAAGTGACTCTGCCCCAGGGAGCCTGGGAGAAGCCTTGAAGGTGCCTCGGCCCCAGTGGAGCTGCAGGAGGATCCGCCCGCCCGCGCCGCAGGGATGGGGGGGCCGGGGCCTGGCCGTCGAGTGGGGGGGAGGGGCGGACCCCGGGCCAGGCGGGGGGGGGCAGTGTATTAAATCCCTCCCCATAGCAATGTGCTAATCCCGGGCACTGCGCATGCCCAGTAACAGCCGCTGAAGCCGCTGCCCTTCCCCCTGCCCGGACCAGCCGTAACGTTCCGCCGGGCGCTGGGGGCAGGGCTGGAGCGGGGCGGGGGAGTAACAGCTAGCGTGGGAGGGGCGGGCGCAGAGCAGGAAATTGATGGGCGGGGGAGTGAGGCAGCTGGAGGCAGAGTTCGTGCCCAGACCCCATTTCCCAATTCCCCTGCGGCCCCCTTCCATTGTCCAGGGAGCCTTCCAGCTCCCCCCGCCCTTAAATCAGCTCCTCAAAGGGCTCTGAGCTGCTCACGTGAATGGTTGCCCCGTGGCCGGGGGGGACCATCACATTCTGTTTATGTGTTGGACAGTCATATAAAATCCAGTCCAACAGTCCCCCTTTTCCACTAGTTATTTAATAGCAACATCAAATCCCCTCCGATCTTGGTGGTTTTCTCTCATGTTATCAAATGTCGTTTGTGACAGGGTTCTCTCTGCGTGTCTCAAAGATTGATATAAAATACCCCAAACATTTACCCCACTTCTCTCTAGTTGTTTTATTTCTAATTGAATATGATGGGTTGTTTCCCAATGTGCTAAGATGCAGCCGCCTCTGGGGTGGATCCATGGTGGCCATTATTTGCTAGTGACAGCCCGTGGATTTTTCTTGCCCTCCAGGCCTTCCATTCTCCTGTTAAAGAAGCACTCCCCAGGCTCCCTCTGCCTGTGTGACTGGCCAGCAGGAGGTGGTGTTAACTTTCTAGCCACTTCTCACACTCTGTGAGGTAACACTTGAAGGGGCAGGGAAGGTGTCTGTGTGGGGAGATTGCAGCTGAAGGGGCATTGTGGTAAGGGGAGGCCTCTGGGTGGCTGGGCAGGGGGTACCCTAGTCAGGTTGGTGGGTTGTGGAGGTTTGGTGTTTTCGGGGGTGATGGTTCTGATGTGCCCATCCCTGAGGCTATGGGTCCTGGAGGTGGGTATCGCTGGGGGCCTGGTGGCTGCAGAACAGTGGGAGTGGGTGTCTCTTGGGGAGGCGGGACAGAGGGTTAGAGGGAGCCTGGTTCTGTGCCAGGGGCTCTGTCTGTGCTTCCCCCACTGGTTCCTGGTTTTGTTGCCATGCCCAGTGCACAGAGCTGGGGGAGGGGATCCCTGGCACTAGGTGAGGGCATGCCAGGGAAGCAGAGTGATGGGTCGCACTGTAAAGCATCAGGGGGTCACACTGGGCAGAGGAGGGGGTCCCAGGCAAATATCAGGGTAGATCGTTCTGGAGGATGGGGAAGTTCCTAGGCAGGCAGTGAGGGACTGAGTTCCCAGTGGGAGGGGGGGTCCCTTGAGGGGGTCCCTGGCTGCTGGGGGCTCTTGGTGGGGGGAACTCTTTGGGATTCCCAACCTGGCAATCATGGTGTGGTGGGGGTTGTCTGGCCGGTGGGGCTTTGAGGGGTATCTGGGGTCCCTGGCCAGGGACTCTGGGGGCTGCGTCCCAGGGAATATCTGATGGGATCCTGGCTGGGGTGTGTCTGGGGCCCCTGGCTGGGGGGTCTGGGCTCTGGGTACTAGGGGGTGTCTGGGGGCTGCTGCTAACCATGATCCTTCTCTCTGGTCAACTTGTACCAGAGTCCTGGCTCCTAGTCACCAGGTCACCAAGTCCATTCCCCAGTCACGTGCCCTGTCACTGTGATAACTTTCTGTCCACTTAGCAAACACTGTTAGTGTGAAATCACAGAATTTACTTTTCTCCTCTTTTGAAAACTGCAGGAACTTTCGGTTCCATTTGGAAATTTTTTGCCCCCAGTCCTTGTCCTAGATCTGCGGGGGTGAGGGAGGTGGGAAGGGAGTCAGCACTGCCACACGATGGTCTTTTCCACAGTGTTCTGAACTCATTCTTTCTGAAATCCGGTGTCATTGAGACCGTTGTTAATCCAGAGTCACTGTATGGAAAGACAAGGAGTGATTCCAGATGGACAGTGGGTCAAATGAGATCAGCCATTCTCCCTGTGAGGAGGGGCTCCCATTAGCTGCTCTCCCCAGAGAGCTAAAGGAGGGAAGCTGCTCATACACTCCGTCCCTCTCTGCTCAGGATATTGGGGTTCAGCTTCCTGGGTCAGATGCTGCAGCCTCCATTGTGATCTGGGAGACCAGGCTTGGCAGCTGCTGCTCCCACAGTGGGGCTCTGTGCTGGGAAGTGACCTTAATTAAAGCTTCTTGTCTGCCCGGCCCAGGGGATGACTTTCTGCAGCTGGTCCTAGCCCCCTAGGGCAGTCCTGGGCCCTGTTACTACTAAATTCTGAGCCAGAGTCTCCAGGTAACTGAAAGACCTCAGGGAATGTCCTAGGGTCTGGCAAGAAAGTGACTCTGCACAAACAACACCACCTCATTTCTCCTCCCATTAGCGGTTGCCAGGAGGAAATCCAGCCATGGGAGAGCAAAGCCCCCAGGAATGGGACTGTCCCAGTCAGAGGGGCAGGGAGAGAGGACAGGGGAAGGAGAGACTGAAAGGGGCAGTGGGAGAAATGAATGTGGGGGAGAGATTTCCAGCTCTCTAGTCCACCCAGACACATGTATTGCTGCATCCTAGGGCAGAACCACTTTCCAGTGAACAAAACAAGGATCAGACAGAGCAAAAGCCAGTTCCTGACTCCATATTTCCCATGCTGGGGTGCGGCTGCCGTGGGGTCAGTGTCTGAGGGAATCCCCCACAGTGACTCCTTTGGTTCTGCTCTTTTCTAGCCTTGTGTTCAGAGAAAGGGTGAGGGGAGAGAGAAGGGAGGTTAAAAATGTGTCTGTGGACTTAGCCTGGCAGGAGGGGCCAGGTCTAAATTGTAATAAACAGATTGAGCATTTCCCAGCATGACAGAATCTAGGGTGTCTGTCTGCAGGGAAAGGGCCTGGGGGAATTGTGATGTGAAATTAACTAAAACCGGTTCTGAAACGCCGACAACTGCCCTTCTCCCCCAGACAGGCTGCAGAATGTTTTGGTGCAGCTCATCCCAGCCTGGCGTGGGACAGGGAAGAGAAATGGCTGCAGTGGAGTCAGTCCAGGTAGAGATTATCGGGGGGTTGCTGGTGGGTTCCTGCTGGAGGAAAGGGAGAGCAAATACACCAGAGGTGGGAAGGTTTGCAGAGTCTGGTTTGGAGGTTGGAGCGGGGCAGGAAATTCACAGCGTGGGGAAAGGAGGAGGCCAGGGTGTGGCAGACCTGCTGGGAGTTATTTACTAAGGCCATGTCTACATCTAAAATTTTGCAGCGCTGGTTGTTACAGCTTTATTAGTACAGCTGTATAGGGCCAGCGCTGCAGAGTGGCCACACTTACAGCAACCAGCGCTGCAAGTGGTGTTAGATGTGGCCACACTGCAGCACTGTTGGGCGGCTTCAAGGGGGGTTCGGGGAACGCGAGAGCAAACCGGGAAAGGAGACCAGCTTCGATGCGGTTTGCTCTCGCGTTCCCCGAACCACCCTGCAAACCGCAGGGAAGGAGACCTGCTTGCTCGGGGGTTCGGGGAACTAGAGAGCAAACCGGGAAAGGAGACCAGCTTCGATGCGGTTTGCTCTCGCGTTCCCCGAACCACCCTGCAAACCGCAGGGAAGGAGACCTGCTTGCTCGGGGTTCGGGGAACGCGAGAGCAAGCCGGGGAAGGAGACCAGCTTGATTACCAGAGGCTTCGTCAGGTATGCTGGGATACCTGCTTATTCCACGGAGGTCAAGAAAAGCGCTGGTAAGTGTCTATACTTGATTACCAGCGCTGGATCACCAGCGCTGGATCCTCTACACCCGAGACAAAATGGGAGTACGGCCAGCGCTGCAAACAGGGAGTTGCAGCGCTGGTGGTGCCCTGCAGATGTGTACACCTCCTAAGTTGCAGCGCTGTAACTCCCTCACCAGCGCTGCAACTTTCTGATGTAGACAAGCCCTCAGTGGCCTAGATTCTAGGAACAGACCCAGGAGGTTTGGAGGTGGAAATGCCCTAATTTGTGAAGAGAGAAAATAACCCACCTACATGGAGCCAGTCAAACTGACCAGACTCCTAGTGCTGGAGCCTGACCTCATTAACCATCAGCTGCTGTGAGATATAAAGGGGACACCCATGAGTCAGGCTTATTGGAGCTGCCTCTCCCTTCATATCCCGCTACTCACAATGAGGAGGGTGTTGGGCATCCTACCAGCGAGCTCTCCCTGGACCCTGCTAGGGGCTCCATCTCCTGTATCAGTCAGTGGCTAGTAGGGGGGTGATGGATATGCTGGGAGAGATAAGGGGCTCTCTCTTCATCCCCTCACAATGGCATTTGCTGGATACTCTGAGCCAGGTCGAGGTGGGACTCTCCTGACTATCATCCACCCAGAGCTTCCATTTGATTCACTCTTCTCTGCCACAAATAGTGGGGCTGTGAGTGGGGCAGCAATTCCTTAGTGTTGGACTCTTACTCTTTCAGGGGCTGGTGACCTTCAAGGAGATGACTATGTATTTCACCAGGGAAGAGTGGGCTCTGCTGGACCCCACTCAGAGAGCCCTCTACTGGGATGTCATGCAGGAGAACTATGAGACTGTGACCTCGCTGGGTAAGGGTTCCTGTCCCTTCTGTTCTTGGAAGGGGAAATGAAGAGTGAAGGTTCACGCCACCCCCACAATGCCATCTGTACCCTGTCCTGTTTCAGCATCACCCCAATAGGCCAGTGACACACATAATACCAGAGACCCTCCTCTGCTGCAGAACACTTTGAGAACAGAGCACAGGAGCCGTATTGCACAGTGTCAAATATCTCCTGTTTGCTCAAGTGAAACTGGGGGTTAGGTCTGGCATAACTGTCCCATACCCCTAATCATTTTTGTTGCCCTTTTCTGAACCTTTTCCAATTCCAATATATCTATTTTTGAGATGGGGTGACATGTGCATGCAGTATTCAAGATGTGGGTGTATCATGGATTTATTTGCTGTTTTTAAAAATATGATCTATGAGATATTCTGTCATATCTATCACTTTCTTAATTATTTCCTACATTGTTCACTTTTTTTCACTGCTGCTGCACATTGAGTGGATGTTTTCAGAGAACTATCCACAGTGACTCCAAGATCCATCTCTTGAGTGGAAACAACTAATTTAGACCCCATCATTTTGTATGTATAGTTGGGATTGTGTTTTCCAATGGGCTGCACTATGTGCTATCCTGTCATCTAGTACTGCTGAGATCCTGGATTCAGTAATATCCCTGCCCTTCCTGTTCCCTTTCTCCACCGAACCCCGCCAGCCCATGCTTCCTGTTCCCAGCTTCCCCAGGATTCTCGCACTGTCTCTGAACCTCTCTGTCAGCAAGAAGCAGTGCCAGGGACACTTGCCCTCTGTCTGGAGTCTTCGATTTCTGGGACATGGATTTACTTTCTCTGTGTTGTAAGAGGCTGTCATAAACAGATAGCTAAGGGTTAATGTCTCTTTCACCTGAAGCACCTGACCAGAGGACCAATCAGGAAACCGGATTTTTTCAACTTTGGGTGGAGGGAATTGAGTGTCTCAGTCTTTGTTTCTGGCTGCCTGCTTGCTCTGAGCTTTGGAGAAGTAGTTCTACTTTCTAGTCTTCTGTTTCTAAGTGTAAGGACAAAGAGATCAGATAGTAAGTTCTATGGTTTCTTTTCTTTGGTATTTGCATGAATATAAGTGCTGGAGTGCTTTGATTTGTATTCTTTTGGAATAAGGCTGTTTATTCAATATTCTTTTAAGCAATTGACCCTGTGTGTATCATCTTAATACAGAGAGAACATTTGTACTTATTTTTCTTTCTTTTTATATAAAGCTTTCTTTTAAGACCTGTTGGAGTTTTTCTTTACTTCAGGGAAATTGAGTCTGTACTCACCAGGGAATTGGTGGGAGGAAGAAATCAGGGGAGATCTGTGTGTGTTGAAGTGGCTAGCCTGATTTTGCATTCCCTCTGGGTGAAGAGGAAAGTACTTTTTGTTTCCAGGATTGGGAACAGAGAGGGAGATTCACTCTGTTTGGATTCACAGAGCTTGTGTCTGTGTATCTCTCCAGGAGCACCTGGAGGGGGGAAGGGAAAAAGGATTATTTCCCTTTGTTGTGAGACTCAAGGGATTTGGGTCTTGGGGTCCCCAGGGAAGGTTTTTCAGAGGGACCAGAGTGCCCCAAAACACTCTAATTTTTTGGGTGGTGGCAGCAAGTACCAGGTCCAAGCTGGTAACTAAGCTTGGAGGTTTTCATGCTAACCCCCATATTTTGGACGCTAAGGTCCAGATCTGGGACTAAGGTTATTACATGAGTGGCAGCTGGTGGGAGATAGACAGAACCCAGAAGCCAGTAGAAATATTATATTTTTCTTTTCTCTGCTAAGGGCTTTTTAGCAGAGAGAAACAGTTTGGTTTTAAAAGGGAACCAGAGAGAAATTTTTTTTCTGCTCTCTCTCGCAGTTTGTGGCTTGCATGTTAAGGGTCTTTTGTCATGCAATAGCCCTCCCATTAGGAGTCAAGTACCAGCACTTATAGGCATGCAAATAAAGTGGTTTTTCTGGTTTCCCTTCATTGAACATTAGCTAGAGAGAGAAAAGGAAAAAAGCACTGTTGCTAGGCAGACTCCAGGAGGCAACAGAACCTGCAGTTCAGAAGATAAACACCGGAGGGCACCCCAACACAAGAAAACAGGAACCATGACTTCTAAGGCAAAAATTGACGCCGACGAACAAATCAAAGAAGCTGAACACAGGCGACAACTGGAAATAAAACAAAAAGAGATGGAGATGAAAGAAAGAGAAGAACAGATCAAAGAGGCAGCCTACCAAAGAGAACAGGCAGCCTACCAAAGAGAACAGGCAGCCAAAGAGGCAGCCAAGGAGGCAGCACACAAAAGAAAACTAGAAGAAGAAGAGGTGGCCCACAGAAGGAAGCAAGAAGAAGAAGAGGTGGCCTACCGAAGGAAACAAGCAGAAGAAGAGTCGGCCCACCACCGAGAAATGGAAAAACAACAAAATAGAATGAAGAGAAGGAAAAACAGAGAAAACATGAACTGGAGTTGGCAAAAGCTGGGCTGCCTGTGCCAGCCAACCCTAACAACCCGGCGCCAAATATTGCTCCACAGCCCAGGAAATTTCCCACCTACAAGGCAGGTGATGACACCGAGGCCTTCTTAGAAAATTTTGAAAGAGCCTGTCTTGGGTACAGCATTCCCGAAGACCAGTACATGGTAGAATTGAGGTCACAGCTCAGTGGACCTTTAGCAGAGGTGGCAGCTGAAATGCCTAAGCACCAAATGAATGACTATAAACTTTTTCTAACCAAGGCCAGATACAGGATGGGGATAACCCCAGATCATGCCCGTCGGCGCTTCAGAACCCAAAAGTGGAAACCAGAGGTGTCATTTCCCAAACACGCCTACTACATTGCAAAAAACTATGAGGCCTGGCTAACAGGAAACAACATTCAAACCTTGGAAGAACTGAACCTCCTCATACAAATGGAGCAGTTCTTGGATGGTGTTCCTGAAGACGTCACGCGGTACATACAAGATGGAAACCCCAAGAATATCGCTGAGGCGGGGGAGATTGGAGCCAAATGGATGGAACTGGCAGAAAGCAAAAAAGCTACTGTCAAGGGGAACGATTACCCCAGGGGGCACACAGACCATAAACCCTACAACCGAGGACAGCCAAAGACCCCACATACCACCCAAGTAAAGCCACAGATACCCTACCCTTCAACCTCACCAGTCTCCAGTAACTCACCTCGGCCCAGTGACCCATCAGATGGAAGATGCTTTAAGTGTAATGAACTGGGACATATCAAGGCCAAGTGTCCCAAGAACACCATGCGAGTGCAATTCATTACACCACCATCACACCAAAGATCCCCAGGCCCGGATGCCTCTCAAATCCCCTTGGAGCGAAGGGAAAATTTGAGAGTGGGCGGAAAGAAGGTTACTGCGTGGAGAGACACGGGGGCACAAGTGTCAGCTATCCACCAATCCTTCGTTGACCCCAAATTCATCAACCCAAAGGCCAAAGTTACAATCTACCCCTTCATGTCACAAGCTGTAGACTTGCCTACAGCTCAACTGCCTGTCCAGTACAAAGGCTGGTCAGGAATGTGGACTTTTGCAGTCTATGACAATTATCCTATCCCCATGCTACTGGGGGAAGACTTGGCCAACCAGGTGAGGCGGGCCAAGAGAGTGGGAATGGTTACACGTAGCCAAACCAGGCAAGCTTCCAGACCCATTCCTGTTTCTGAGCCGTCCACAGAGGCCCCGTCTGTGTTACCAGAGACCCAGACAGAGGTAGTGGACCCGGATTCCATGCCAACCACTGAAACAGCCACAGCACCTCCAGTCCCAGGCCCGGAACTGGAACAGCAACCAGCACCAGCAAGTGCAACCCCATCTTCAAACTCAACGCCAGAGGGCGCCAGCGAGCCAGAACTGGCAGAAGCAAAAGACAGCCATACCCAAAAGGCTCAGCCAGAGCCTGAAATACCCTCAGGTGCACCAGCGGAGAGCGGTACACCAGCAACGGAAACAACCCCATCACCTACATCGCTTCCAGAGGGACCAAGCCCAAGTCCACAGTCTGAGGAAGAACTGGTGACCCCAGCCTCAAGGGAACAGTTCCAGACTGAGCAGGAAGCAGATGACAGCCTTCAGAAAGCTTGGGCGGCGGCACGGAGCACCCCACCGCCTCTCAGCTCTTCTAATCGATCCCGGTTTGTTATAGACCAAGGACTTTTATACAAGGAGATTCTTTCTGATGGACACCGGGAAGAATGGCAGCCGCAAAAACAGTTGGTGGTTCCAACTAAGTACCGGGAGAAGCTCTTAAGCTTAGCCCATGATCATCCCAGTGGCCATGCTGGGGTGAACAGAACCAAGGACCGGTTGGGGAAGTCCTTCCACTGGGAGGGGATGGGCAAGGACGTTGCCAAGTATGTCCGGTCTTGTGAGGTATGCCAAAGAGTGGGTAAGCCTCAAGACCAGGTCAAGGCCCCTCTCCAGCCACTCCCCATAATTGAGGTCCCATTTCAGCGAGTAGCTGTGGATATTCTGGGCCCTTTCCCAAAAAAGACGCCCAGAGGAAAGCAGTACGTACTGACTTTAGTGGACTTTGCTACCCGATGGCCAGAAGCAGTCGCTCTAGGCAACACCAGGGCTAACACTGTGTGCCTGGCCCTAACAGACATCTTTGCCAGGGTAGGTTGGCCCTGCGACATCCTTACAGATTCAGGGTCTAATTTCCTGGCAGGGACCATGGAAAAACTGTGGGAAACTCATGGGGTGAATCACTTGGTTGCCACCCCATACCACCATCAAACCAATGGCCTGGTGGAAAGGTTCAATGGAACTTTGGGGGCCATGATACGAAAATTCATCAACGAATTCTCCAATAATTGGGACCTAGTGTTGCAGCAGTTGCTGTTTGCCTACAGGGCTGTACCACATCCCAGTTTAGGGTTTTCACCATTTGAACTTGTGTATGGTCACGAGGTTAAGGGGCCATTACAGTTGGTGAAGCAGCAATGGGAGGGGTTTACGCCTTCTCCAGGAACTAACATTCTGGACTTTGTAAGCAACCTACAAAGCACCCTCCGACACTCTTTAGCCCTTGCTAGAGAGAACCTAAAGGATGCTCAAGAAGAGCAAAAGGCCTGGTATGACAGACATGCCAGAGAATGTTCCTTCAAGGTAGGAGACCAGGTTATGGTCTTGAAGGCGCAACAGGCCCATAAGATGGAAGCATCATGGGAAGGGCCATTCACGGTCCAAGAGCGCCTGGGAGCTGTAAACTACCTCATAGCATTTCCCAATTCCTCACTAAAGCCTAAAGTGTACCATGTTAATTCTCTCAAGCCTTTCTATTCCAGAGACTTACAGGTTTGTCAGTTTACAGTCCAGGGAGATGATGCTGAGTGGCCTGACGGCGTCTACTACGACGGGAAAAAAGACGGTGGCGTGGAAGAGGTCAACCTCTCAACCACCCTGGAACGTCTGCAGCGGCAACAAATCAAGAAGTTGTGCACTAGCTTCGCCCCACTGTTCTCAGCCACCCCAGGACGGACTGAACGGGCATACCACTCCATTGATACAGGTAATGCTCACCCAATCAGAACCCCACCCTACCGAGTGTCTCCTCATGCCCAAGCTGCTATAGAACGGGAGATCCAGAACATGCTACAGATGGGTATAATCCGCTCATCTACCAGTGCATGGGCATCTCCAGTGGTTCTGGTACCCAAACCAGATGGGGAAATACGCTTTTGCGTGGACTACCGTAAGCTAAATGCTGTAACTCGTCCGGACAACTATCCAATGCCACGTACCGATGAGCTATTGAAAAAGTTGGGACGTGCCCAGTTCATCTCTACAATAGACTTAACCAAGGGGTACTGGCAAGTACCGCTAGATAAACCTGCCAAGGAGAGGTCAGCATTCGTCACCCATGCGGGGGTGTATGAATTCAATGTCCTTCCTTTCGGCCTTCGAAATGCACCCGCCACCTTCCAGAGGCTGGTAGATGGTCTACTAGCTGGACTGGGAGAATTTGCAGTTGCCTACCTCGATGATGTGGCCATTTTTTCAGACTCCTGGCAAGAACACCTACTACACCTGGAAAAGGTCTTTGAGCGCATCAGGCAGGCAGGACTAACTGTTAAGGCCAAAAAGTGTCAAATAGGCCAAAACAGAGTGACTTACCTGGGGCACCAGGTGGGTCGAGGAACCATAAACCCCCTACAGGCCAAGGTGGATGCTATCCAAAAGTGGCCTGTCCCACGGTCCAAGAAGCAGGTCCAATCCTTCTTAGGCTTGGCCGGATACTACAGGCGATTTGTACCCCACTACAGCCAAATCGCTGCCCCACTGACCGACCTGACCAAAAAGACCCAGCCAAATGCAGTTAAGTGGACTGATGAGTGTCAAAAGGCCTTTACCCAACTTAAGGCAACGCTCATGTCTGACCCTGTGCTCAGGGCCCCGGATTTTGACAAGCCATTCCTAGTAACCACCGATGCATCTGAGCGTGGTATAGGAGCAGTGCTCATGCAGGAAGCAACAGATCACAACTTCCATCCTGTCGTGTTTCTCAGCAAGAAACTGTCTGAGAGGGAAAGTCACTGGTCAGTCAGTGAAAAGGAATGCTATGCCATTGTGTACGCCCTGGAAAAGCTACGCCCATATGTTTGGGGACGGCGGTTCCAACTACAAACTGACCATGCTGCACTAAAGTGGCTTCATACTGCCAAGGGGAACAACAAGAAACTTCTTCGTTGGAGTTTAGCTCTCCAAAATTTTGATTTTGAAATTCAACACATCACAGGAGCTTCTAATAAAGTTGCTGATGCACTCTCCCGTGAGAGTTTCCCAGAATTCAGTAGTTAAAAAGTGTTCTTAAAATGTAAAAGTCTGTTAGTTATATACTTAGGAGTATATGTAAAGGTGTATGTGTTGTATTAATCTGTTTATTTTCAAGTTCTAAAAGGAAATCGCCGCCAGTGAGCTTCCCCACTGTCTGCAATTTGGGGGGCGTGTCATAAACAGATAGCTAAGGGTTAATGTCTCTTTCACCTGAAGCACCTGACCAGAGGACCAATCAGGAAACCGGATTTTTTCAACTTTGGGTGGAGGGAATTGAGTGTCTCAGTCTTTGTTTCTGGCTGCCTGCTTGCTCTGAGCTTTGGAGAAGTAGTTCTACTTTCTAGTCTTCTGTTTCTAAGTGTAAGGACAAAGAGATCAGATAGTAAGTTCTATGGTTTCTTTTCTTTGGTATTTGCATGAATATAAGTGCTGGAGTGCTTTGATTTGTATTCTTTTGGAATAAGGCTGTTTATTCAATATTCTTTTAAGCAATTGACCCTGTGTGTATCATCTTAATACAGAGAGAACATTTGTACTTATTTTTCTTTCTTTTTATATAAAGCTTTCTTTTAAGACCTGCTGGAGTTTTTCTTTACTTCAGGGAAATTGAGTCTGTACTCACCAGGGAATTGGTGGGAGGAAGAAATCAGGGGAGATCTGTGTGTGTTGAAGTGGCTAGCCTGATTTTGCATTCCCTCTGGGTGAAGAGGAAAGTACTTTTTGTTTCCAGGATTGGGAACAGAGAGGGAGATTCACTCTGTTTGGATTCACAGAGCTTGTGTCTGTGTATCTCTCCAGGAGCACCTGGAGGGGGGAAGGGAAAAAGGATTATTTCCCTTTGTTGTGAGACTCAAGGGATTTGGGTCTTGGGGTCCCCAGGGAAGGTTTTTCAGAGGGACCAGAGTGCCCCAAAACACTCTAATTTTTTGGGTGGTGGCAGCAAGTACCAGGTCCAAGCTGGTAACTAAGCTTGGAGGTTTTCATGCTAACCCCCATATTTTGGACGCTAAGGTCCAGATCTGGGACTAAGGTTATTACAGAGGCTCTGTCATAATGAGTGTCTGTGACGTTGCCCAGAGTACAATCTGGACTGTTAAATAGCTGTCCCCTCAGTCCTGCAGCATGGGGTGCCTTTTCCACTGTTTTCCCGCGAGAACAGCCCCTCTTGGCCAATTAACACACAGTCTCCAGCATGTAACTCACTCCCAGCTACACAGTATTGAGTGCTGCTAGACAGCCACTCATGAATTACACCTCAGGAGAAAACCAGCAAATTCTCAAGTGCCCAACTTTCCCCCAGAAATGTGCATCTTGCACTGTCCAGCACGCTACTGAACGACCCAAGCTCATATGAAGTCTGTCATTTCATCAGCGGAAAATGACATGCACCAGCTTGTTATCCCAAAGAGAGTTTCCAACACACTTCAATCCACACATACTGGTTAGATGAACAATAAACCAAGTTTGTTAACTACCAAAAACTAAAACTAGGCCCTGTCCATGAAAGGGGCACTCCCAGGAGAGACTGTATAAAGGCTGGAACATGAAACACCTTTGTAAACCTGAGACAGCTGCCTTGGGGACAATGACAGGGAGAATCCCCCAAAGTGACTCCTTTGTTTCTGCTCTTCTCTGGCCTCCGATTGTTCCTTCCAACGTGGAGTACTTTGCACTTGTCTCTACTGAATTTGATCCTATTTACTTCAGATCATTTCTCCCGTTTGTCCAGATCATTTTGAATTTTAATCCAATCCTCCAAAGCACTTACAACCCCTCCCAGCTTGGTGTTGTCCGCAAACTTGATACGTGTAAGAGAGAGACTGTTACTGGGAGGGTTTCCCCATGTGTCAGAGGGTTACACCCTGGTGGGAGGGGGCTAGGCCTGTACTGGAATAAGGTCACTCTGTGCTTCACAGTGTGCTAGAACCTAGAATGTGCATTAGCAGGGGAAAAGCTGGGGGGAATCGGCTTGGGGAATGGACAAAAGCCTAGTCTGAATTCTCACACCTTGCCCTTTTCACCCCGGCAGGCCAGAGAATAACATCCATGTTTCGCTGCAGATCATCTCATCCTCCCAGGGGCAAGGAAATGGCTGCAATGGAGCTGGCTCAGGTAAGAGATTATCAGGGTGGCGGGCTCTGCTTGGAGGTTGAGGAGCAGTAAATGCATAAGAGGATGGGAATTGCTAGAAGTGGGGGGAAGCAGGAAATATCTCGGGTGGAGAAAGGGAGGGGACAGCATGTGACAAACCTGCTGAGACTTGTGTAGTGTAGAGTGTGATGGGTTGTCACCCCCAGGAGGCAGTTTGTGGAGCTTCTGGGAACTGCTGTGTCCTCTAACCCTCACGCTGGGCTGGCCCTTCTCACACTGCTTTGCTGGAGATTTCGCCAGCCTCTCCAGGGCCTGTTATCACCCAACACAACAGCAGGTGGCGCCATGCAGCCAACTAAGCTACCTGAGTGCGTTACCTAAGCCACTCAAGGACAGATAGAAGACAAGAGCCAATTTCCCACTCCCCAACCTTGCACACTTGCTGTAGTATAAATCCAGAATGATACCATCTTATAGTGCACAGGGATCTCTATAATGCAAGCTCATTAATGTAGTTCCCCTTCCCCTCGATATGGGACAGATGTGCACAACAAGCTGAGATTTTCCCCAGACACTTCACTCAAAATACGCTGGTTAAGATAAAGCATCAAACTAGTTTATTAACTGCAGAAAGATAGATTAAGTGATTATAAGTGATAACAAACAGATCAAAGCAGATTATTTAGCAAATAACCAAAACTCAGACTAAGCCTAACATACTAGATGGATAGAATTTGAATTAGCAATTTCTCACCCTGACTGATGGTACAAGCAGTCCCCCAAGTTTCCATACACAAGCTAGAAATCTCTTGATCCTGGGAGCAGCACTTCCCCCACATCCGTTTTTGTTTCTCAGGTGTTTCCAGAAGTTCTCTTGTGTGGAGAATGAGGCCAAGAGATGATGTCACATCCCACCTTATGTAGCTTTTCCATATGGTGGGAACCTTTTGTTCCAAACTCAGTTCCTAGTCCAGTTTGTGGAAAAATACAGGTACTAAAATGGAGTTTAGTGTCATGTGGTCTGGTCACAGGCCCTGCTGAGTCATAGTAGCCATGACTCATAGGCTGGCTGAAACATTCACAGGAAGGCTAAGCTCTTCCACAGTCCATTGTCTTTGTTGAGCCATCAGCACTGTCTGGCTTCTTCATTGTTGTACCTGAAAGGCTCATTGTGGCTGTTACCCAGAGTAAGCACATTTGAAATACAGATACAGAGTCAATATCCATAACTTCAGATACGAACATGATATGTGCACACAAATAGGATAATCATATTCAGCAAATCAGAACTTTTCCAGTGACACCACACATGATGCATCTTCTACAAAATAGATCATAATTATGTCCTAATCATATTATAATCATACCACTATGATGAATATGGGGGTGTAGTGTCAGATAGGTCCTAATTTCAAGGCACAGGAGTTGGGAATGGAACTTCCCCTCTTTGTGGAACAGGAAATAACCCTCCAGCCAGGGCTGGGACAACTTCCCAGACTCTCAGTGATGGAGCCTGAATCTACTGACATTTCATTAATTACCACCAACCCCAATCTTTGTGGCAACTGTAAACTTTATCAGTGATGATTTTGTACTCTCTTCTAAGTCATGGATAAGAATGTTAAATAGCACAGGACCAAGAACCAATCCCTGCAGGAACCTGCTAGAAAGAAATCCACTCGATCACGGTTCCCCATTTACTATCAGAGTTTTTAATCTATTTAATGTATGCCGTGTTTATTTTGTATCATTCTAGTTTTTTTTTAGTAAAAATATTGTGCTAATCAAGTCATGTCCCTTACGGAAGTTTAGGTATATTACATCAATACTATTAGCTGCAACCAAACTTTTGATCTCATCCAATAAGGATATCCCGTTAGTTTGATAGGCTCTATTTTCTCTAAACCTTTGTTAATGGGCACTACAATTCTGACCTTCTAACTTCTATTCTTTCTGATTGACTTCCCCTTTCTTCCATATATTTTATTTGGAGAGTGCTTGGATTCCTACCAGGGAGCCACTATCAGGGTCCAGAGACAGCCCCATCTCCTATATTAATCTCTGGCTAGTAGCTATGTGATAAATGTGAAGACCCTGCTTCTTTCTGTCAGATGGGAGACACAAAGGTTCTCTCTTTCTACCCTCTGATGCCTCCTGGCTGCTGTAAGCAAGGTGGGGTGGGACTCTGTTAACATGTGCCTCCCGGAGCTTCAATTTCCCTGGTGCTGCTGTTCCGTGAATAGTGGGGTTGTGAGTGGGTCAGCAGGTACTGAGTATTGGACTCCAGCTCTTTCAGGGGCCGGTGACCTTCGAGGAGGTGTCTGTGTATTTCTCCAGGGAAGAGGGGACTCTGCTGGACCCCACTCAGAGAGCCCTCTACAGAGATGTCATGCAGGGGAACTATGAGACGATGGTCTTGCTGGGTAAGGATTCCTGTCCCTTCTGTTCTTGGAAGGGGAAATGAAGAGTGAAGGTTCATGCCACCCCCACAATGCCATCTGTACCCTGTCCTGTCTCAGCATCACCCCAATAGGCCAGTAACATACATACTACCAGAGACCCTCCTCTGCTACAGAACACTTTGGGAACAGAGCACAGGAGCAGCATCACACAATGTCAAATATCTCCTCTTTACTCAAGTAAAACTGGGGTTAGGTCCAGCATAATGAAGAGAAGCTTCCTACCCCCAGCCTTCTCTCAAACCCTGAGCCTTCTCTACCCAAACCAGAATGTGCTTGGGGTGTAACAAGCAGGCGGCTGGAGTCAGAGCTGCCAGTCCAGGGTTACTTATCATACAGACACTCAGTGCGTCCTTGAACGCTGCCTGGGAGTATCCAGACAGGGGAGCTCCAGCAGCAGAACACTGAATCTCACCCAGGATTACAGATGACACAACTCCTCGCTGATCTGGATTGCACCCCAGCATGTGAAAATGGCCTAGGTTGGTAGTGACATTTCTTGAGACATGGAGAGTCTTGCTCCCATATCACCAGGTGTAATAAAAATAACAGGAAAGGCCAAATATGGAAAACTGATTCTTCAGCTTGCTTTTGACCTGCATCATATTTTGCAATATATTCCAAATAAGGAAATTAACGTGCAACGTATGTGTCATTGTTTGTGGTTTTAAGCTGTAAAAGGCTTGTGTGATTTTTAGCTCGGGAACAGTATTCCAATAGCTGTCGCCCCCTGCGTGCTTGTAACCAAGAAAAGAGCCTCAGGCTGAGCTGATTCAAATATTAATCCTGTGGTCGTTTTCCACAACAGCCTCAATAGGTCCCTGTGATGGAATGTAAGGCTACATCTAGACTACCCACCGTATCGGCGGGTTAAAATCGATTGCTTGGGAATCGATATATGGCGTCTCATCTAGACGCCAAATATCGATCCCCGAGCGCGCTTATATCGATTACGGAACAACCCCAACCCCAACGGAGTTGCTGATTTGACAGGGGGAGCCGCAGACATCGATCCCGCACGGTGAGGATGGGTGAGTAATCCGATCTTAGATATTCGGCTTCAGTTATGTTATTCACGTAGCTGAATTTGCGTATCTAAGATCGATTTCCCCCCGTAGTGTAGACCAGCCCTTAATGTCTTCACATCTTCCCCCTGCAGGAGAATGGCTGTTTGACCAGCTGTTTGCCTTGCTGTCTCTGAGGAACTGATCTGTGGGTGTTCCCCAGAACTGTAACTTTTTCAGTAATATCATACTGTAAAATCTCACAATTTTACATACAATTTTACTACACATTTTAACAGGAGGATAATATTAAGTAAGTTATGCGTTTTCTAATGATACCTCACAAGCCATACTGGGTACAAAATTGATCATAATTTTCTAGAAGAGTGAACACAGGGGTACAGATAGACACAGTGTCTGTGTGTGTGTTCCCAGCAGATATGTGGGTATTTCAATCCCTCATAAGCACAATGTTTGGCATCTTCAAGGACCTGGGGAACTGGTCCTGGGAATTCACTAGTTTAGCAAGTGTGAGACTGCATGAAATTGTGAGACACTTTGGTATTAATAATAAAATAATATAATCTGATAAAATTGCAATGAATCATGCTAGGTATGCCATGTAAAGTGTCAGTGAAAATGTTATGATTTGCCAAGTATGATAATTTTGTTTCTATGTATCTATCACCTTTGTATTGTGAATTACAGATATGTAAGGTATATCTGTATTTCCAGACTTGTGCAGTTTTTCTGGGTGACACCCCCAGACATATTGGCATCAACATTGCCTAGCATGTTTGATGGCCCATTGAGGGTCATCAGCTGTACAATGAACCTATGGACCAAGGGGATACACCTATTGAGTCAGCAAGACATGCCGGGGTTTGCCTGTGTAATGAAACCAAAAAAGCTTTTCCATGCCATGTGCTGTGAAGCTTGTGTTTGGGACACAGGAAGTACAAGCCACATGGCAAAAGGAATATAAAGCGCAGCTGCATCATCTCCATCTTGTCTTCAATCCCCCTTCCTACCTCTGGAGCAACTTCTCTACAAACTGAACCCTGGAACAAAGGACTGAATGACCCATCCAAGCTGTGGATGCGTTCCAGACAGACTTTCAAGCCAGCAACTCACCAATACTGCTAAGAACCTGATATATCCATTTTGGAATGTATCTGACTGATTTTCCATTTAAATTCTTTCTGTCTTTCTTTCTTTTAAACCTTTAGTTTAGATGCTAAAGAATTGTCTGGAAGGATGGAATTTAACTTCATTCTTTCATTTGTTCTTTCTTCTAAACATTTAGTTTAACTGCTAAAGGATTGGCTGGCAGCATGCTATTTTGGATGAGATCCAAACCTGGGTAATGTGGCTAACCTTCTACCCACCCACTTCCTGGATCCAATTAGGATCACTCTCCTGCTGCCCTCTGGCCATGCTGTATCACAGTGAGCAGAGTTTTTAAATAACCTCTCACTGTACAGGACCTAGTTGCTGATTAGGAGTCAGAGAACTGTCATGCAATAAAGGGGGCCGTGTGATTTCTTTTTTCAGAGACTCGTTAACCAGTGTGTGGGATCAGAAGCACAATTTGTGACCGGTCAGTGAGTTTAACTTCAGTGTTAACCACCAGTATGGGGAGCATCTGCTCTCCCTTTTTCAACCTGCTCTGACCTTGGCATTTGCAGTGAGGACTGCCCCAGGCACACTAGGTCACACTAAGCACTGAAGATAAATTAACAGAATGTTTTTGATGATCAAGTTGTATGAAATCAACTGAACTCCTTTGTTTTCTTTCATCTGAGCGGAGTTTCTGGTTTTTCAACGTGATATGATCTCCCAGCTGGAACAAGGGGAAGAGCCATGGGTCCCAGAGCTCCAGGGTTCAGAGGAAAGAGAGATCCTGAGATCTCCCCGCACAGATGAGGAAACATTAAACAAACTCAGAATCTGTAAGTGCCTGAAGGAAACATCTAGGATGCCCTACAAACCTCTTGGGAAGTCTCTCAATTCATTATTGTCCATAGCAGGGGTCGCATCCGCAGGGTAAATATAGCTCAAGGCTTCCTATAGATGCTAGCAGACACTGGGCAGTAGCTTTCTCCCTTCCCCCTGTGAAGTTGGATGGGATGTGAAGGCTGAATTGATCCCCTCCTCTCTCCTGTTGGGGGGAGCTGCGTTCCTGATTTTTATTTGTCCTCTCTCCAGCACTTGTTTTGGTTTGGCCTTCCCCTTTCCATCCCTGTTTGAGGTTTCTGTCTCTATCACAGCAGGTGATGCAATGACGTGTGAGGTTCAGCACAGACCAGAAAAAGAGCAAGGAAACCAGCCAGGGGAGAAAATGGATAAATTTATTTCCTGTCAGGGAACTCAGAAGGGCCTTAAGGAAACCAGAATACAGCAAGAAATCTGCAAGGAAAAGCAAAAAAAATACATGTGCTGAGTGTGGGAAAAACTTCACTTACAGATCAGGCCTTTCTCAACATCAGAGAATCCACACAGGGGAGAGGCCCTGTGAATGCAGTGATTGCGGGAAAACTTTCAGTCGCAGCTCGCACCTTATTGGGCATCAGAGAAACCACACAGGGAAGAGATCCTATGAATGCAGTGAGTGCGGGAAAACTTTCAGTCGTAGCTCACACCTTATTCGGCATCAGAGAATCCACACACAGGAGGGGTCCTATGAATGCAGTGAGTGCGGGAAAACCTTCAATCGCAGCTCTCACCTTATTCAGCATCAGAGAATCCACACGAGCAAGAAGCCCCGCGAATGCCATCAGCAGGCCTGCACAACTCGTAAAGTGGTGGTGTAGAGAAATCTCTGTATTAACTATCTCTATAAATCTTTATAACGTTGCATTGTGTTATTTTGTATTAAGTATCTTTATCTTTATGACATTGCATCCGATATGATGTTATTTTGTAATTCATATGACTTGGCATTGTGCCTCTCTATTTTCATACAACTTTGTATTAGATCCCTATATAGAAAATTGGTAGAAAACTTTGTATCAAATGTTATAGCCCCTAAGGATAGTATAGTTAAAGTAAAAGAAAACATGTGCCTTTTTGCTAGAAGTAGAATAAGATCTTCCCCCGCACTTTGTAATCAATTGCTCTATTGACTGAATGAGGTGTGCATGAGTGAGGCTTGGAAGACACCCACCTCCAGACAGCTACAACAGTTGAAGAGGGAATGGGAGCCAGAGCAAAGGACAATACAACTTGTCAAGTGGGCCCAATAAAGAAGAGCAGACATATTGATGGCCTCAGGGATTAGAAGCAAGCACCTTCTTTAGAAAACACCCTCTTTGAGCAGCATTGGGACAACACCCAGAGAAAAGCAGCACAAAGACCAACGGACGCAGACCCAGATTTTGAATCTGGTCTAGATTTGCATAAGAGGGAAGCTGCTATAAATGCGAGGTGTCTTGCAGAAGGACCCCGGATCTTGTCTTGTCACCATCGGACCATCGATTTGGATCGGTAGAAGCCCGGCTCCACCCCTCCCCCATCTAACTCACCTGGCCAGTGCAGTTAAGGGGAGCAACTAGTTGGTAACAACAGCAAGACGGAGTGTGTTTATGTCTGTGTGTGTGCGTGAATGCATGACTGTGATATATATCTCATGTGCATATCATAGAGTATTAATTGATACCTGTATTACTAATAAATGTGGCATTTTGCCTTAATCCCCCTGAAAAGTTCCTGTACAGTACTTTGAGTTAAACAGCGAGGGTCACAATACTCCAAAGAAAACAGCTGAGGACCGAAACCCCCCGGCCCTACGGAAACACCCCCCACCCAGGACCTGCCAGCCTGGCGGAAACATCCCGCCCAGCCCTGCAGAAACAAACCCTCCTTCCCCAGCGCTGCCCCACCAAAACAGCTGTGGGTCAAAAAGGAAGGTTGGTGGTGGGGAGGTGTTACTTGATGTTAAATCAACCAGGGACTCCCAGCCAAAGAGGTGGCTGGGAGCCCTCAGGGTCAAATTAAAGGGCCTGGGGCTCTGACAACCGGGGGAACCCGGAGCTTTTCAGGACTGGGGCAGGGATTTAAAGGTCCCAGAGCTCCGGCTGCTGAGGGGAGCCTGAGCCCTTGAAATCCCAGCCTCACTCCATCCCCTGGAGCTGCCGCCAGGATTCAAAGGGCTCTGTGATGCCTGCAGCCACAGGGATCCCTGAGCCCTTTAAGTCTCAGCTGCTGCCGGGATTCAAAGGGCTCTGGGCTGCCCGTGGCGGTGGGGTGCCCTGAGACCTTTAAACCTCAGCTGCGGCCGGGAATCTCTGCGAGCAGCCCAGATCCCTTTGAATCCCTGCCGTGGCTAGCAGGCCGGCTTTAGGAAGTGCGGGGCCCAATTTGAACATGTTTGGCGGGCTCCGCAGGGATGATTGGGGAAAAAAAAGCCTTTCAGTTCTTAACAACCGGTTCCCTATAAAAAGTTCTGCCACAGTATGTATTTTTTGTACCAGTAGGGTTACCATACGTCCGTATTTTCCTCCCAGATGGCAATTTAAGAACCAAAAAGCCTGACATGTCCGGGAAAGTACAGATATATGTTAACCCTACCTAAAAGTTCTTTTTTAAAAAGATGGGTCTGAACTAGAAATGAGCTCTGCCACTCCCTTAGGGTGTGCTAGGGTGCACATGTGTGGGTCCCAGCTGCTCCCTGCCCATCTCATTGAAGCAGGTGTGCAGGGTTACTTCCCTCGGAACTGCAGGGCACCAGTGAACATGGGGCTGGCTGGAGGTGGGGGAGGGGGAGGATGCGAGAGGTAGGGTCTGGCTGCAGGCTGGGCAAGGGGTCTGGGGCAAGCTGGAGACAAGAGGTGTTGGGTGGGCTGGCTGGCTTCAGGCAGGGCCACAGGGAGGGTGCGGCATGGGTTGGCAGGGCTGGAGACAAAGGAGTGCGGGACTGGCTGGCTTCAGGCAGCGGGGTGTGGCAGGGGTTGGCTGGAGACGGGTTGGTGCAGGGCTGAAGGCAAGGCAGGGGGTACGGGGTTGGCTGGAGACAGGGCAGGGGGTGCAGGGCTGGTGCGGGCAGGGCAGGCAGTATGGCAGGGGTTGGCTGGAGACAGGGCAGGGGGTGCAGGGCTGGTGCGGGCAGGGCAGGCAGTGTGGCAGGGGCTGGCTGGAGACAGGGAAGGGGGTGCAGGGCTGGCTGGAGACAGGGGTTGGTGCAGGGCTGAAGGCAAGGCAGGAGGTGTGGGGCTGGCTGGAGATGGGCAGGCTGCAGGCAGGAACTGGTGCAAGCAGGGCAGGAGGTGCGGGGCTGGTGCGGGCAGGGGGTGCAGCAGGGGCTGGCTGGGGACGGGCAGGCTGCAGGCAGGGCAGGGGGAGCAGGTACAGGGGGCAGCCCATCCTCTATGGTGAGTGCCTCCTTCTCCTCCTCCTCCTCCTCCCCCCTCTCCCACTAGGGTAGCAGCAGCAGCCTGGGGCTTGGGGGCTATTTCAAGGGCCCGGGGCGCCCCTGCTTCCACTGCCCCAGCTCTGTAAATAGCCGCAGGAACCCTGGGGAAGCGGCGGGACTCCAGTGGCAATTTAAAGGGCCGGGAGGTAGAAGCAATGGGAGTCCTGGACTTTTTAAAAGCCCCCAGAGCCCCGCAGCCATACCCCAGGGCTCCAGCAGCAGGGCTCTAGTGGCAATTTAAAGGGCCTGGGGTTCCAGCCCCTGCTGGAAGCCCCAGGCCTTTTAAATTGCCCCCTGGGGAAACTGGGCCACCCTGGTACAGCGCACTGGCTTTTGCTGGTACTGGGGCTTGGGTGCGGGGTCCTCTTAGAAGCGAGGCCAATTCAAGGGAATTGGTTAAATTGGCCTAAAGCCGGCCCTGGTGGCTGGGATTTAAAGAGCTCTGAGCTCCCCGCCCGCCTGCCCAGAGCCCTATAAATCCTGGCCGCGGCTGAGATTTAAAGAGCTCTGGGCTCCCTGCGGCTGCGGGCAGCTCAGAACCTTTTGAATCCCGGCCGCGGCTGAACTTTAAAGGGGTTTGGATTCCCCGCGGCTACGGGCAGCCCAGAGCCCTTTGATTCCCGGCTGCGGGACGCACAGTGAGACTTCACGGGCCGCACGTTGCCCGTGGGCCGTATGTTGTGCAGGCCTGGCATGGAGGGGCAAAATAGGTAAGAAATTTCCGTGGCCTGTCACTAGCAAATAGTAGCCACCATGGATCCTGCCAGAGGTGGCTACATCTTAGCACTGTGGGAAGCAACCCTTCACAGAGACCATTTGTCTTGTGGTTTGGGATACTTCTCAAGACATGCTGCACTCAGAGTGACCCCCTCATCCTGTGCCAGCTGGAGAAAAGAAAAGGGGTCAGCCAACTCTCCCACTACCAGCTGCGAACCACTGATCCCCAAACAGGGGGAGGCCTCTGGCTTTGATGTGTATTAAATATCAGGCTGGTCTCTTTCTTTGGCAAATATCTAACAGAGCTAAAAGAGGGAACAAATGATCCTCAAAGGAGAGGGGAAAGACAATCACTGGGAAATTTAATCTCCTGCAACATCCAGAATGGAGAGCGACTCAGGGCAACAGGTTCCCCCGAAGGAAGAAGTTTTGGGGATTTAGAAACATAAGGAACAGCACAAAACTTGAGAGGGTTGTTGATTGACATTTGATAATGACACAGAGGGAAAACCTGAGCTTTCAGATCAGTGTTCAGAAATGAAAGACAAAGGGTGGAAATCAGAGATTTTGGATCCATTTTGCAAATTATAGAGAGGAAAGTGGAAAATCAGAGGGATTTTATATCAGTTGTTGGTAGGAGGTAAAATCTGAGTGTTTCACATGAATACTTGATAAATGAATAAAGAGGAAATGGGCAACATTTGCAAACATTTTGTGTTCAATAATCTGAGAAAAGGTGTAAATCTGAGATTTTCTTATTATTTTATAATTAGAGACAGGAAAATCTCAGGGCATATTCAATTAGAAATAGACAACTAGAGAGAAGTGGGGCAAATGTTTAGGTTATTATATTTGAATCTTTGAGATTTGCAAAGAAATTGTGTCACAAACTGTATATTTGATAACATGAGAGGAAAACACCAAGATCTGAGGGGAGAGAGTCACTTTCCTGTCAGGGCCCAGTGCTCCCTCCCCCTCCCCCTCCGGGGTCTCTCACTCACTGGGGGCTCCAGGCGGGGCTGGTGCGGTCAGAGCCTGGGGCTGCCTAGGGGGCAGGTCCCAGCTGGAGAAAGCCCCCCCCCCGGTCAGGATAGGAATGTGCAACTGGTAGCAGCCTGGGGCTGGACCCTCTCTATGGGGGACACTTGCTCCCCCCTCCCCTTCCTGGCCCTTCCCACGCCCTGTTGCCAGCAGAGAGTGGCCCCCCCCAGCCCAGCCCAGAGGTGTCCCTGTCTCAGGCCCCCCCCAGCCTCTGCCCAGTTCAGAAATCACTCGGGGGAACCATTTCCCACCTACACAAGGACAAATCACTGCAGGTGAAAATGGGGGGAAACACCCCAAACCTGAGATCTGAACTGGCCATTGGCAAAGGGGAGAGAAAATGGGGCACAATGGGGGGAGGGGAACAGGGAACTTCTCAGGGGTTTGAGGGAAGGGGGTGTCAGCCTGGATGTTGCTTGTTGCTCTCTAGGGAGAAAGGGGGCAGGACAGGAGAGGAGGGGGGTCTCCACGGAGGGGGCAGTGGTAATTCCGAAGGGATCTCAGCCCTCCCTTTTTCTCCCCGCTCCTCAGGGGTCACCTACTCTTCCCCCCTCGCCCCCCGGCCATGTCCCGGCTGCACAGACATTTTCCATCCATCCCTTTCCCAGGTCTCCCCCCTCCGCAGCCCCCGCCCGACCCCACGCAGGGGCTGCTAGGTGTAATGCATGTTCAGTAGGGATTTCTCCCCTACTAATGCTGGAGTGTCCTTCTCCTATAGGTTAGTCTACTAATGATCTCCTCTTGGTGCCATGTGTGTCAGTTCATTGCCATGGCACTCGTGTGCTTAGACATCTGAGGATGCTCTATAGAAAGGCTCCTTGAGTGAGGTGATCCACAGGGAGTAGCTCAAAGCTCCAAAGTGCCTGGCCAGGGGCAGGACATTGGCACAGCAAGGGCGGGGTGTGGCAGTGACATCACAAAGGCCTTTTGCAGGACCTCACACTATTGGTCAAAGACTATTGGTGAGCAGGTGGTGACCTCACAGAGAGATCCTGACATCAGTCAGGGGCCAGGGGCTAGGGAAACCTCAGAGACCCCTGTGGCTTTGCTTCAGCAAGTCTCCTTCTCCAGGTCTCTGTCTGAGGACTGAGAGAGTATTCGGGTTCACGGACGTGAGCGCCAGGAGAAACCTCTTTCCAGTTTTCTCCTTCCCGTGTAGTGATTTTACTAGAAAACAGCTGTCCCTGTTTAGAAGGTAAGAGCCTCCTGGAGGTGTGAAACCTGTTCAGTCTGATCCATCTGGTGAGAGTTGAATTCTAGGCATGGAAAACATGAGCTTAAGGAGGCAGAATTTTATTCCGCACCTGGGATTTTGCCCGTAGAATCATGGGGACATTAGGGTTTGTCCTTTGTGTTTCACCTTTTCCTCCATCCACCTGTCCCTCCCTCCTTTCTCTTCATCTCTTCTTTTGTCCTTTCTCCTGTTTCCCTCCCAACACCAGGACGAGTGTGTGCGTGTGTGTTGCGGGGGAGTGCTCTGCAGCTCTCACTGTGGGAGTTCCACCCAAAAACGTGAGGCTGAAATAGTGCTCAGGCAGTCAGGGCTGGATTAACCTTTTGTTGGCCCTGGCACCAAACATATTTGTGGGCCCCAGTGTAGTCACTGTGGGCTCCCAGCGTGGGCCTGGTGGGGCAGTGCCATTGGTGCCTTCGTATACCCGGTACTGAACCTCAGAGACATTTTTCATTTTGATCACACACCTCTCCATGACTATATGCATTGCCATACACAGCTCCCTCAGCCCGCGGGTTTTCTTATTGAGCTGTACACCCATGTGGGTTTACCAGTGTCCACAGTGAGCAGAACTTTCATAGTGACCAAGGAAACTCCCCACAGATTTATCTCTTTCCTCATTCAGACCTTCTCTAGCCATGTCTCCAGTACCCCCCCATGTCACCAGTCACTGCATGTGGTCCTAGTCTCAGCTCAAAGTCCTAAAGCCAGCAGACACCTGATCAGTTCTGACAGATCCCTCCCTCAGCCCCCATCCTGCCATGTGAGCAAGCCACCTGCAAACACCATTTCCCCAAAGTGAGGACTTAGCCCTTGGGAATCTGAAGACACCAGGGTCTCTCCCTCTGCTCCCATCTACATGCTAGTCTGCTACCTGGTCACCACCACCTCTCCCCATACTTGTTTCCTTTCTACTTTGGACATGCTCCCAACCAGCTGGAAGCTCCCTCTGCAAGCCTGACCTGCTCCCGCCTTCCTTGCTCCCCCGACATTCCTTTCCTACTGGTGACCTCTGTTCCTTGAGGTTAACTCCAGTGTCTTTAGGTGCTCTAGCTTAATGGCCCCAGGAGTCATAGAGCCACTTGTAGTTTCTCTAGCTACAGCCATGGGGCAACTGCCAGAGGCCAGCCTTAGACAGCTGCAGCTACTAGCCGCAGGAGCGGAGGCAATGCCAAGGCTGAGCATGCTTGAACCTTGCAAGGGCAGCACTAGGGACTCTAAATCCTCAGCACTGGACCTAGGCAGCTGCAGACTCTGGAGTTAGGCACTTTCCTCCTCTAGGTTCCTGCATGGTTACAGAACTGCAGTAAAGTGGAACAATTATCAGCTTCTGTGATTGGAAGATGTCTGGATCCATCTAATAAGACTGTCCTACATAAATGAGGAAAGTTGAGGTGCCTTTATTATTCTTTTGTTCCATTCTTTGTTTCTATGGGGAATTTGCCAGTGCAATATCACTGTCTTCCTTTTAAACAAACAAAACTAAAAAAAAAAGTGTAATGGCTGTTGAAAATAGCAATTCCAGCCCTCGTTAGCACTGTGAAGACCCCAACGTTTGTTGCTCAATTTTCTCCTACTTTTTCTACAGTAAATGACAGTGGATCAGCATATTTGATTTGGGAGAAATGAAGTAACAGCTGCCCAAACTGAGCTTGAGCACTCCTGATTTTGAGGTGTTCAGATCTGGAAGGCAGGGGCTAGATTCCCTTTATGAATATTAGATACATCTGGAAAGGAAAAGTCAATTTCTATTTTCATGGCTCAGAAGTGGAAATCCTCCTGTCCTGTATCTGAAGCTGTCCAGGTCCAGTAGAGCCTCCCCTTCCTTACTTACCATTTTACCTTCTGGTGGGATCCACATACCTCCCTTGCCCAGCTTCAGATAGAGAGGGGCCCTGTCCAGTTAGTCCACCCAGTTCCATCTTTGGGGGCTGCCAGGCGAGGTCACACCAGCATCCCTAAGCCTGTCTGGGGAAGTCTTCTGAGGGTGCTACCTGGGCCAAAGCCTTCTACTCCTTGGTCACACCTCTTCCCTATTCACAGGTGGCACCCCCTTCTAGCAGCCAGCCCCCCAGCCACAGCAAGCTGCAGCGCATGGAGTCTCACAGCCTTCCCCCCTCCCTTTCCTGTTGATAGCAGACAAGGGAATGCTGGGAAATGTTCCTTCTCTGCTCCAAGGCAGGGAGCTGGTCAAGGAACTACAGCTCCCAGGGCCCTATGGGGCCTCAGCTCCCCTACTGAATCCAGGCTGCTCTGAGGCTCCCTTTCTGCAGAGGGAAGGAAGTTACTGTTACAGGTCCCTTCAGAGCTTGGGCCTAGCACTATGGCACCATGTCAAATCCAGTACTGCTCCCAACTCTATCCAGCTCTGCTGCTGGCAGGATCCCTTCCCATTCTTTTTGTTTCCTGTCTCCCCTCCAAGGAGGAGCTCTGCATTGTTCTTGTGTGGGGAATTGAACCCAGGCTGTCTGGGTGAAAGCCAAGAATCCTAACCACTAGACCACATGGGACTTCCATAACAACTTTACATGTTCATATTCAATAACACAATTAAACGTAGCCATTCAAAGTAGCCATTTAAAAGAAGCCATTCAAAAAACTTCAAAAACAGACTTCAAAGAGAAATTGCAGAGTTACAACTGATCTGCAAACTTAACACCATTAATTTGAGCTTGAAGAGGGACTGGGGGTGACTGGCTCACTACAAAAGCAATTTTCCCTCTCTTGGTATTGACACCTCCCTGTCAATTACTTGGAGAGAGCCACATCCACCCTGACTGAATTAGCCTTCAACACTGGTTCTCCCCTTGTATGGTAACTCCCTTTACATCATGTTCCAATATATATTTATGCCTCTATCTGCAATTTTCACTCCATGCATCTGAAGAAGAGGGCTTTTTACCCACGAATGCTTGTGTCCAAATAAATCTGTTAGTTCTTAAGGTGTCACCGGACTCCTCGTTGTTTTTGTGAAATAAAAGCAAAATGCACTCTAAGCTGATCTTAACCCTTTCAATGTCCTTACAAACTTAGATGCTTCTCACCACAGGCCGACTGGTGGCTTTTGAGCCAGGCTCTCCCCTTTCGTCAGCGCTTCAGTTGCTTGGTGTGGGAGTGTCTGTAGATGTAGGTGGACGAGAGAGACAAAGCATGGCAAATGTCTCTGCTTTTATCATGTCCTTTCTTCCCTCTTGGCTTTGCTCCCCCTTCAGAGTCAGGTGAGCATCACTGCGTCTCTCCAAGCAAGTCTGAGCAATTCCCCTGGGGTGTCCTCTTGCAGGTAAGTGATTGCACTGTAGCTCCCTTGCTGAACAATGGCTGTTGATGGGTTGTTTGACACCCTGTCCGGGTGTTGGTTACTTTCCTTGCTGTTGTCACTGAGGAGCTAATATTTGGCTGACTCCCCCACCTTACAGCATAGTGATAACCACACTGCACAATTCTCATAACTTCATATGCATGAATGGTAAACATCTATGGGTAGAGAAATGACTTTCAGCAGATCATATCCTTTCCCCTGATACCGTACAAGGCATGCTCTGTATATAAGATCACGATTATATGAAAATGAGGAATATGGGGGTTACAGCACACTCCCCCAAAGGTACAGAATGTCACACTGAGATTCTATTTTCATTTGTTATGTAACAGCATTAAAGAGATCCAGTGACTGACCAATGGCATTTTCAAGTGCTAAAATAGCAAGCGCTGTTGGTCTCTCATTGGCCATCAGCGACTGAAGATACGGTTTAATGAGCCAGAGCTTCAAGGCGAGGGTGGCTCTGTCCACTGCCTTCCGTTGCGCTGCTGGGCACCAAGTCCCTGGCGGTCAATATGTGAATCTGGGAGAAGAGACTGGGGTGGCAAGCGGTGGTAGAACTTTTGCCACCAGGGTCTAGCTGTCTAACTTCCTCTTCGTACTGCTGGGCCCCCGTTGCCTTCAGGTAACACAGAAACTAAGGCAGGAATAGGGTGAGGAAGCAAGTAAAGCCGAGCAAGGAAGGCAAAAGTTAATCTTATCTTCATGGGCAGCTCGCAATGACGTCCTTTTTCTGTGCCACAGCTGACAACAACATCCCAGACAGAAAAGTAACAGGCCAAAAAGAAACCTAGCAGCTGCTGAAACAGTTCAGTTGGGAGCGTGCTAGACTAACACGCTCTTCTATCCTCCTTTATGCACGGGCGGGATGTTTTCTGAGAGTGCAGCAGTTCCTTTAACTGCCACGAGTGCCTCATTTCAGGCTATGCAGCAGGAAAAGACAGCATGGGCTTCTGCACCGAGTTGGCCCACCTGACCTTTCATTCTTCTCTTGCTCTTTGTCAGCAAGGAGAAGAAAAAGAAGCTCTCCCACAAGCTGGAGTCACACGGGTGAGGTAAGGACGACTTCCTGAGTGCTGGCTCCAGTCCTCTGTCCTGCCACCTGACCTATCGAGGGGCTACCACCACATTCTCTAGATTTGTCCATCGGTCTGTGCCAGAGTGAGCAACAACCCAGTAGGTGGAGTTTCTGCAGTGTAGTGGTTATCACATTTGCCTAACACGCAAAAGGTCCCTGGTTCAGAAACATGCTGGTTTCCTTTTCCCAGATCCCCTTGTTGTTCAGAAAGGGCACTCCTCCTATTGGCCTGTCCCTGGGATAACTCCAACCCCTGCATGACAGAGGATGCTGACAGCAGTGGAGAAAGCACCTTGGTGTCAGGCTGGAGAACCTAGAGTAGTTAGGCCAGTCACCATTTGGAGGCTTGTGGCTTGGCCACCTCTGCTGTTGGAGGTTGGCCTATAGAGGCTCTCATTTCCTGCTGGGCTCCTTTGCGTGACTGGCCAAAGGAGGAAGTGAGGCAGGAATGGGGCAATAGAGGAAAGTTGAGCTGAGGAAGGCAGGGAAGAAGCTGTGCGGCTAAGTGGGGTTAGTAGAGCACCACCCTTCATTCTGCAAAGCCTGGGGAGGTGTGGTTGGCTGCTGGGAGGTAGAATCCTGTGCCTGCCTCTTGGCTTCCCAGGAGTGGCTACTTGCAGCCCAGGAGAAGAAGGGAGGTTCTGGGTGAAAGGAAAACAAGCAAAGCTGAGTCCAAGTGGAGAATGGCGGCACCTTTATGGCCAACCTGGGGGCATGACTGATGGTTTTAGAGGTGGAGGCTGGGCTGGCTGTGAGCAAGTGGGATCCAGGAAACCCCCACCTGCCCTTCTGAGGGCTGAACCCATGGAGGTGCGGTTGGCTGCTGGGAGACAGACCCCTGTGGCTGCCTGTTGGCATCCCAGGGATGGCTACTTGCAGCCCAGGAGAAGCGGGGTTCTGGGGGGAAGGAAAAGCAGCAATGGTGAGGCTGAGTGGGCTCCTTTCTGGCCGAGATGGTGGACTGTGGTGAGTCTGGGAGTTGCCTGTAAGCCATCAGTGGACGTAGTGCAGTGAAAACTGCTGCTCCATTCTGGCCGACCTGTGGGTGCCATGGATGACTTGGGAGTGGGGGCAGGGCGCTGGCTGTGAGCAAATGGGATCCAGGAAGCCCCAGCCTGCCCCTCCAGGGGCCGAGTCTTCTTCTCTCCCGCCATGGGGAGCCCGACCTTAAGCCTGCCCAGCATGTGCAGCAGCTCGAGCATTAAGCTTCCTGTGTGCATAACTGAACTACGCCCTAGTGTAATAAGGTGTAAAGTTTAGATTGTGAATTTATCTTTAATTTCCATGGTAATTTACTTTGATCTTTTATTCCTACCACTTATAATCCTTAAAACTCCATCTTTCTGTAGTTAATAAATCTGTTTTATGCTCTACTTAAACTGGTGTATTTTGCTTGAAGTTCTTGGGAAATCTCAGCTCCATTACAAGACTGGTTCATGTACTATTCACAGTGAGGGAGGGGTGGACCCTGTGTAATAAACTCACACTGATCAGGCTTCTGATTAAGGCAAGATGGTATGATCCAGGGGTGCAAGGCTGCAGAGCTGTAGGGGGGGCGACTTTCTATCATTAGTGTTATGAGTGGCTGCAGAAGCATTCATGTAATTCAGCTGGCTGTGTCCCTACCTACGGATGTCTGTGTAAGTGCAATATCTGCCAGAGATTCACAGCTTGTCTCAGCATCACATGTGTGAGAGGGAGCCCAGGTGGTGGGACAAAGGGCTCAGGGGTCCCACTGTTCAGTTGCATCCCATAGATCCCATCACAGACTTTCAACAACCACAGCGGGTGCTCACTGAGACAGAGAGAGAGATGCCAAAATAGTGATCTCCAGTGCCAGCAGACATCAAACTATCAGAAATTCTGTGAACAGAGAAGACCCTGCTAGTGGAAAATGCCTTTGAAAAAGGCCCTTCTGTCCCCAGCTGTGGTCGTTAAGTGCTCTGCGTTGTGGCCTCAAGAGTCATGGATGCAAGTTGAGTTACGATGACCTTTTCCTTCTCTCCACATTTCTTAGGTGCCTCTTCCAACACTTGTCAGAAAAAATGACCGGTTTCTTTTGGAAGCATTTGCACTGCAAGGCAGAGGCAGTCTTCTCTGCTTCTTCAAAAGATTGACCAAAAAGTGGGAGGAGTGGACAGATTTGGCAACGCACCACTGGGTGCTGCATCTCTAACCTCTACTTTACCTGGCAAGTGCCTCTGGGACTTTTCTCCCAGCTGCTCCATTTTTCATCAGTGACAATCAAAAGGAAGATGACATGACATCTGTGTGTGGACATCCCCAGCGAATCACAAGGACGTGTGGTGCAGGCTTTTGTGTTGCAGCAATTGCAGTCAAAGCAACCACCATGCCAATGCCAGTCACAGCAGCCTTTTCATCAACTCCAGGTTTGTGATTTGATTCTTCCCAATGTTTCTCTCCAAAGAAGCCTTTTCCTTAGCAAGCAATGACTTGGATACCAAAGGAGGTCTCTTCTGTTTCCTAGAAAGACACAGGAAAATGTGAGCAGAGGAGACAAAACCCGTAGAACAAGGTACTACTGGGAGTTGAACCGAGGATCTCCTGTTTACTAGACAGGTGCTTTAGCCACCCAAGCCATGATGCCTGCCTTGAGGAAATGCTTGCAACTGTTCCCTTTGATGGACCAGGACAACACCTGCAAATTCCAAACTACAGACATTCACCATTGTCCCTCAAGACTTGCACGGAAGAACTGGCAGGCCAAGCCAGGATCTTCTGGTTACTAGGAAGACACTTCAGCCAGCTCTTCCCAAAGATCACTATCTAAAGACCTTTAAACAGCCTCTGTAGATGTTCACTGACAAGAGCTGCCAAAAATAGAGTTCTCCACTGCCTGCAGCCATCACACTACCAGGAGTTCTGCGCACAGAGAGGCCCCTGCTGGTGGAAAAGGCTTTGGTAGAGACTCTTCTGACACCAGCCTGTGCTCATATACTGTTTAGCACTTTGTGTTGTGACTTCAAGCATCCACAGATTGCCAGTTGAGTTGGGGGACATTTTTCCTGTCTCCACATTTGTCTAATGGCTCCTTTCAACACTTGCCACCAAAAAGACTTGTTTCTTTTGCAAGCAATGTGCAGCTAGGCAAAGGCAGTCTTCTCCATTTCCTCAGAAGATCACCAGCTGTGGGGAGAGAAGACACATTCAGCCAAGCTGGATGCTGAATCTCCTCTTTGTTCAGCAGGTGTCTGTGAAGGACATAAATCTCCACCATGTAGAGGGCAAGAATAGGAGTTTATTACACACAGAACTGACAGAGTGTCACCTTGCTTATTAGGCTCAGAGACACTGTTAATTGATTACAATAGAATATATAGATTTTCCATGGGTTGGGGAAAGAGACGGGATAGTGAGTTCCAAACTCTGGGATAGGTTTTGCAGCAAGACATGATAAGCACAGTAGCCAAAGGTTAACAGGTTACATAATGTCTCCACCCATGGTCTCAAGTTAGCAAGTTAACATTTCATGAATACTTTGATAAAATGTTATTAGTATAAAATATCTATGCTGAATTCTGATTTGAGGTCCATAGGAAAGGGA
>NC_066621.1:33471236-33526754 GCF_025201925.1 Gopherus flavomarginatus
GCAGAAATTGCAGAGTTACAACTGATCTGCAAACTTAACACCATTAATTTGAGCTTGAAGAGGGACTGGGGGTGACTGGCTCACTACAAAAGCAATTTTCCCTCTCTTGGTATTGACACCTCCCTGTCAATTACTTGGAGAGAGCCACATCCACCCTGACTGAATTAGCCTTCAACACTGGTTCTCCCCTTGTATGGTAACTCCCTTTACATCATGTTCCAATATATTTATGCCTCTATCTGCAATTTTCACTCCATGCATCTGAAGAAGAGGGCTTTTTACCCACGAATGCTTGTGTCCAAATAAATCTGTTAGTTCTTAAGGTGTCACCGGACTCCTCGTTGTTTTTGTGAAATAAAAGCAAAATGCACTCTAAGCTGATCTTAACCCTTTCAATGCCCTTACAAACTTAGATGCTTCTCACCACAGGCCGGCTGGTGGCTTTTCAGCCAGGCTCTCCCCTTTCGTCAGCGCTTCAGTTGCTTGGTGTGGGGGTGTCTGTAGATGTAGGTGGACGAGAGAGACAAAGCATGGCAAATGTCTCTGCTTTTATCATGTCCTTTCTTCCCTCTTGGCTTTGCTCCCCCTTCAGAGTCAGGTGAGCATCACTGCGTCTCTCCAAGCAAGTCTGAGCAATTCCCCTGGGGTGTCCTCTTGCAGGTAAGTGATTGCACTGTAGCTCCCTTGCTGAACAATGGCTGTTGATGGGTTGTTTGACACCCTGTCCGGGTGTTGGTTACTTTCCTTGCTGTTGTCACTGGGGAGCTAATATTTGGCTGACTCCCCCACCTTACAGCATAGTGATAACCACACTGCACAATTCTCATAACTTCATATGCATGAATGGTAAACATCTATGGGTAGAGAAATGACTTTCAGCAGATCATATCCTTTCCCCTGATACCTTACAAGGCATGCTCTGTATATAAGATCACGATTATATGAAAATGAGGAATATGGGGGTTACAGCACACTCCCCCAAAGGTACAGAATGTCACACTGAGATTCTATTTTCATTTGTTATGTAACAGCATTAAAGAGATCCAGTGACTGACCAATGGCATTTTCAAGTGCTAAAATAGCAAGCGCTGTTGGTCTCTCATTGGCCATCAGCGACTGAAGATACGGTTTAATGAGCCAGAGCTTCAAGGCGAGGGTGGCTCTGTCCACTGCCTTCCGTTGCGCTGCTGGGCACCAAGTCCCTGGCGGTCAATATGTGAAGCTGGGAGAAGAGAGTGGGGTGGCAAGCGGTGGTAGAACTTTTGCCACCAGGGTCTAGCTGTCTAACTTCCTCTTCGTACTGCTGGGCCCCCGTTGCCTTCAGGTAACACAGGAACTAAGGCAGGAATAGGGTGAGGAAGCAAGTAAAGCCGAGCAAGGAAGGCAAAAGTTAATCTTATCTTCATGGGCAGCTCGCAATGACGTCCTTTTTCTGTGCCACAGCTGACAACAACATCCCAGACAGAAAAGTAACAGGCCAAAAAGAAACCTAGCAGCTGCTGAAACAGTTCAGTTGGGAGCGTGCTAGACTAACAGGCTCTTCTATCCTCCTTTATGCACGGGCGGGATGTTTTCTGAGAGTGCAGCAGTTCCTTTAACTGCCACGAGTCCCTCATTTCAGGCTATGCAGCAGGAAAAGACAGCATGGGCTTCTGCACCGAGTTGGCCCACCTGACCTTTCATTCTTCTCTTGCTCTTTGTCAGCAAGGAGAAGAAAAAGAAGCTCTCCCTCAAGCTGGAGTCACACGGGCGAGGTAAGGACGACTTCCTGAGTGCTGGCTCCAGTCCTCTGCTCCGCCAGCTGACCTATCGAGGGGCTACCACCACATTCTCTAGATTTGTCCATCGGTCTGTGCCAGAGTGAGCAACAACCCAGTAGGTGGAGTTTCTGTAGTGTAGTGGTTATCACATTTGCCTAACACGCAAAAGGTCCCTGGTTCAAAACCAGGCAGAAACATGCTGGCTTCCTTTTCCCAGATCCCCTTGTTGTTCAGAAAGGGCACTCCTCCTATTGGCCTGTCCCTGGGATAACTCCAACCCCTGCATGACAGAGGATGCTGACAGCAGTGGAGAAAGCACCTTGGTGTCAGGCTGGAGAACCTAGAGTAGTTAGGCCAGTCACCATTTGGAGGCTTGTGGCTTGGCCACCTCTGCTGTTGGAGGTTGGCCTATAGAGGCTCTCACTTCCTGCTGGGCTCCTTTGCGTGACTGGCCAAAGGAGGAAGTGAGGCAGGAATGGGGCAATAGAGGAAAGTTGAGCTGAGGAAGGCAGGGAAGAAGCTGTGCGGCTAAGTGGGGTTAGTAGAGCACCACCCTTCATTCTGCAAAGCCTGGGGAGGTGTGGTTGGCTGCTGGGAGGTAGAATCCTGTGCCTGCCTCTTGGCTTCCCAGGAGTGGCTACTTGCAGCCCAGGAGAAGAAGGGAGGTTCTGGGTGAAAGGAAAACAAGCAAAGCTGAGTCCAAGTGGAGAATGGCGGCTCCTTTATGGCCAACCTGGGGGCATGACTGATGGTTTTAGAGGTGGAGGCTGGGCTGGCTGTGAGCAACTGGGATCCAGGAAACCCCCACCTGCCCTTCTGAGGGCTGAACCCATGGAGGTGCGGTTGGCTGCTGGGAGACAGACCCCTGTGGCTGCCTGTTGGCATCCCAGGGATGGCTACTTGCAGCCCAGGAGAAGCGGGGTTCTGGGGGGAAGGAAAAGCAGCAATGGTGAGGCTGAGTGGGCTCCTTTCTGGCCGAGATGGTGGACTGTGGTGAGTCTGGGAGTTGCCTGTAAGCCATAAGTGGACGTAGTGCAGTGAAAACTGCTGCTCCATTCTGGCCGACCTGGGGGCACCATGGATGACTTGGGAGTGGGGGCAGGGCGCTGGCTGTGAGCAAATGGGATCCAGGAAGCCCCAGCCTGCCCCTCCAGGGGCCGAGTCTTCTTCTCTCCTGCCATGGGGAGCCCGACCTTAAGCCTGCCCAGCATGTGCAGCAGCTCGAGCATTAAGCCTTCCTGTGTGCATAACTGAACTACGCCCTAGTGTAATAAGGTGTAAAGTTTAGATTGTGAATTTATCTTTAATTTCCATGGTAATTTACTTTGATCTTTTATTCCTACCACTTATAATCCTTAAAACTCCATCTTTCTGTAGTTAATAAATCTGTTTTATGCTCTACTTAAACTGGTGTATTTTGCTTGAAGTTCTTGGGAAATCTCAGCTCCATTACAAGGCTGGTTCATGTACTATTCACAGTGAGGGAGGGGTGGACCCTGTGTAATAAACTCACACTGATCAGGCTTCTGATTAAGGCAAGATGGTATGATCCAGGGGTGCAAGGCTGCAGAGCTGTAGGGGGGGCGACTTTCTATCATTAGTGTTATGAGTGGCTGCAGAAGCATTCATGTAATTCAGTTGGCTGTGTCCCTACCTACGGATGTCTGTGTAAGTGCAATATCTGCCAGAGATTCACAGCTTGTCTCAGCATCACATGTGTGAGAGGGAGTCCAGGTGGTGGGACAAAGGGCTCAGGGGTCCCACTGTTCAGGTTGCATCCCATAGATCCCATCACAGACTTTCAACAACCACAGCGGGTGCTCACTGAGACAGAGAGAGAGATGCCAAAATAGTGATCTCCAGTGCCAGCAGACATCAAACTATCAGAAATTCTGTGCACAGAGAAGACCCTGCTAGTGGAAAATGCCTTTGAAAAAGGCCCTTCTGTCCCCAGCTGTGGTCGTACAGTGCTCAGTGCTCTGCGTTGTGGCCTCAAGAGTCATGGATGCAAGTTGAGTTACGATGACCTTTTCCTTGTCTCCACATTTCTTAGGTGCCTCTTCCAACACTTGTCAGAAAAAATGACCGGTTTCTTTTGGAAGCATTTGCATTGCAAGGCAGAGGCAGTCTTCTCTGCTTCTTCAAAAGATTGACCAAAAAGTGTGAGGAGTGGACAGATTTGGCAAGGCACCACTGGGTGCTGCATCTCTAACCTCTACTTTACCTGGCAAGTGCCTCTGGGACTTTTCTCCCAGCTGCTCCATTTTTCATCAGTGACAATCAAAAGGAAGATGACATGACATCTGTGTGTGGACATCCCCAGCGAATCACAAGGACGTGTGGTGCAGGCTTTTGTGTTGCAGCAATTGCAGTCAAAGCAACCACCATGCCAATGCCAGTCACAGCAGCCTTTTCATCAACTCCAGGCTTGTGATTTGATTCTTTCCAATGTTTCTCTCCAAAGAAGCCTTTTCCTTAGCAAGCAATGACTTGGATACCAAGGGAGGTCTCTTCTGTTTCCTAGAAAGACACAGGAAAATGTGAGCAGAGGAGACAAAACCCGTAGAACAAGGTACTACTGGGAGTTGAACCCAGGATCTCCTGTTTACTAGACAGGTGCTTTAGCCACCCAAGCCATGGTGCCTGCCTTGAGAAAATACTTGCAACTGTTCCCTTTGATGGTCCACGACAACACCTGCAAATTCCAAACTACAGACATTCCCCATTTCCCTCAAGACTTGCACGGAAGAACTGGCAGGCCAAGCCAGGATCTTCTGGTTACTAGGAAGACACTTCAGCCAGCTCTTCCCAAAGATCACTATCTAAAGACCTTTAAACAGCCTCTGTAGATGTTCACTGACAAAGAGATGCCAAAATAGAGTTCTCCACTGCCTGCAGCCATCACACTACCAGGAGTTCTGCGCACAGAGAGGCCCCTGCTGGTGGAAAAGGCTTTGGTAGAGACTCTTCTGACACCAGCCTGTGCTCATATACTGTTTAGCACTTTGTGTTGTGACTTCAGCATCCACAGATGCCAGTTGAGTTGGGGGACATTTTTCCTGTCTCCACATTTGTCTAATGGCTCCTTTCAACACTTGCCACCAAAAAGACTTGTTTCTTTTGCAAGCAATGTGCAGCTAGGCAAAGGCAGTCTTCTCCATTTCCTCAGAAGATCACCAAGCTGTGGGGAGAGAAGACACATTCAGCCAAGCTGGATGCTGAATCTCCTCTTTGTTCAGCAGGTGTCTGTGAAGGACATAAATCTCCACCATGTAGAGGGCAAGAATAGGAGTTTATTACACACAGAACTGGCAGAGTGTCACCTTGCTTATTAGGCTCAGAGACACTGTTAATTGATTACAATAGAATATATAGATTTTCCATGGGTGGGGGAAAGAGACGGGGTAGGGAGTTCCAAACTCTGGGATAGGTTTTGCAGCAAGACATGATAAGCACAGTAGCCAAAGGTTAACAGGTTACATAATGTCTCCACCCATGGTCTCAAGTTAGCAAGTTAACATTTCATGAATACTTTGATAAAATGTTATTAGTATAAAATATCTATGCTGAATTCTGATTTGAGGTCCATAGGAAAGGAGCAACTCCTTTGATTGTCCTCCAGGTACATTCCTAGGGTTTAAAGCAAAGAAACAGTGAAAGTATATGGCAATAAAGATTGTTTTCTGTGTGTCTTAAGGCAAGGCATTGGTCCCTGGGAAGGGAGGTGGAAGGATGCCATATCTTATATTGACATCTGCCAACTTTTCATAAACTCAAGGTTGGATCTCTGGGAAGAACGTCTCCCTACAGAAGAGACTTACACAATAGGAACAGGGATTCTTTGTTCAATCTGCAACTCTGAATAAGATACAATTCTTTAGTTCTTAGCTCCAACACCTGGCAATTTGCTGACCAAGCCTATCTTAGCAAGCAAGGCTTTCTGTTTACCCAGCTTTCTTTTAGCTGGTCACTATTTGCTAGGCTTCTGGTCCCTTGATTATACTCTGGACTTTGGGTCTGGAAAAGAGCTGGCACAATCCATAGACCAGGTTGTTATATAATATGCACATGAATTTTAACCCTTCACATACAGTAATGGCAAAGTTCTTGGTTCAGGCTTGTAGCAGTGATGGAATAAACTGCAGGTTCAAATCAAGTCTCTGGAGTCCATCCACAGCTGGGATGGGTCATTCAGTCCCTTGTACAGAGCTTCAGTTTGTAGCAAAGTCCCTTCAGAGGTATGAAGCAGGACTGAAGACAAGATGGAGACGAGGCATCAGCCTTTTACAGTCTCTTGCCATGTGGTCTTTGTTTTCTTTGTCCCAAGGACACTCTATCCAGCACGTGGCATAGAAAAACCTTTGAGTTTTGTCCATAGGCAGGTCCCTGCATACCTTGCTGAGCCACAAGGCATATCTACCTTCTCTCAATGGGTTGATTGTAGAGCTGATGGTCCTTAATGGGCCATCAAGCAGGCTAGGCAGAACTGACACCAACTTGTCTGGCTGGGGTGTTCCTCGGAAGCATAGCACAAGTTTGAATACAGACAGCATAGAGCCAATATTCATAAAGTCAACTACAAAAATGATACACATCTAGAGATAGCATAATTATAATCAGCCAATCAGAACCTCTCCATAGACCCCTTTCACAACAACCTTTCTATCATATTGGCTGCAAATATAGAACAGTGGTCACAATGGTGATCTATAAAGTTACAGATTATGTCAATAACATCACAGGAGGTGACACGGCATCAGTGAGACTGATATTGGAATACTGTCTCCAGTTTTGGTGTCCTCATTTGAAAAAGATACTGTGAAATTGGAACTGGGGCAGCAAAAAGCCACCAAAATGTTCTGAGGGCTGGAGAAAAATGCCTTCTAGTGAGCTATTGAAAGAGCTCCATCTGTTTAGCTTATCAAAAGAAGATTGAAAGGTGACTTCACTGAAGTGTTGAAGTGCCTTAATGGAGAGAAAAGATTGGGTATTAAAGGGCTCTTGAATGGAGCAGAGAAAGACATAACAAGACCCAATGATTGGAAGGTGAAAAGAGACAAATTCATATTACAACTAAGCCCCAAATAGTCAACAGCGAGGATGATTCACCACAGGAACAAGCTACCAAGGAAAGTGGTGGAATCTCCATCCCCTGAAGTCATTCAATGAAAACTAGATGCCTTTCCCCCAGAAGTAGCTATTGTGTCATGCAGGAGGCCTGTGATATGCAGGGGGTCAGATTAGATGCTGTAATGGTCTCTTCTGGCCAGAAAGTAGACTAATTTTACAGATACTAGTTTTCGGAAAAACTGAGTGTAGCATTGGGAGCAGCATCTGAAGTTTTACTGTCTAGCCAGCTTACTGCCTAGAACGAACGCTCCTTGAGTGGGGTGACCACAGGGAGTAGCTCAAACCTCCAAAGGGCCTGGCCAGGGAAATTGATGCTAGCCTTGGTACATGGACGCACACCGCCGAATTAATGTGCTTAGTATGGGCCTGTGTCCTCGACTTTATACAATTTCCAGAGCGTTGCACTGTGGGTAACTGTCCCATAGTTCCCGCAGTCTCCCCTGCCCATTGGAATTCTGGGTTGAGATCTCAATGCCTGATGGGGCAAAAATAGTGTCATGAGTGAGTCTGGGTAAATGTCATCACTCAATCCTCCCTCCATGAAAACAACAGCAGACAATCATTTTGCGCCCTTTTCCCTGGATTGCCCGGGCAGACGCCATAGCACAGCAACCATGGAGCCCGTTCAGCCTTTTTTCACTGTCACCGTATGTCTTCTTTATAGTGCTGACAGACGTGGTACTGCAGTGCTACACAGCAGCATCCCCTTGCTTTTTGCAAGTTAGCAAAGATGGTTACCAGCCCTACTGTACCGTCTGCTGCTTTGCAAGTTGACAATGACAGTTACCAGTTATACTGCACCATCTGCTGCTGTCATGGGTGCTCCTGGCTGGCCTCGATGGGGTCGGCCACGGGCTTATGGACAAAAATAGGAATGACTCCCCAGGTCATTCTCTTCTTTAAGTTTTGTCTAATGGAGAGTCAGTTCTGCCTAGACTATCAGGCAAGCCTACTAAAGAACCAGAGGGGCAAACGGGCGCTCCGGGTCAGAGCCCTAGAGATCCCGCAGAAATGATGCGCTGCATGCCATTCTAGTGGGTGCCCCTGCAACAACCCTACCCATTGCTTCCCTCCTCCCCTACCCCTCCTGGGCTACCATGGCAGTTATCCTCCCATTTGTGTGATGAAGTAATAAAGAATGCAGGAATTTGAAACAACACTGACTTTATTGCTTCTGCAAGCAGGGATCAAAGGGGGGAGGGGAGCGCAGCCTCCAGCTGCTATGAATGAACCTGGGAGTCATTCCCATCTTTGTCCAGGCACCCCCGGCCGACCTCACCGAGGCCAGTCAGGAGCACTCACGGGACGACGATGATGGATACCTGTCCTACTGTACCGTCTGCCGTCCGCAAGGGAAGGGAAGGGGATGCTGCTGTGTAGTGCTCCAGCACCACATCTGCCAGCAGCATCCAGTAGACATACAGTGACATTGAAAAAAGGTGAGAGAGGATTTTTTTCCCTTTGCTTTCATGGGGGCAGGAGGCGGGGGAACGACATATACTCTGAACAACCCGCGACAATGTTTTTGACCCTTCAGGCTTTGGGAACTCAGCCAAGAATTCAAATGGTTTTTGGAGAGTGCGGGAACTGTGGGATAGCTACAATCCTCAGTCGCCCCTCCCTCCATGAGCGTCCATTTCATTCTTTGACTTTCTGGTACGCTTGTCTCAGTTCCTTAAGTTTCAGCACTGCGTTGAGTCCCTATTGTGGCCTCTGTCCATCATAGCCTTGGAGATTTTTTCAAATGTTTTGGTATTTCGTCTTTTGGAACGGAGTTCTGATAAAACAGATTCATCTCCCCATACAGAGATCAGCTTCAGTATCTCCCGAACAGTCCATGCTGGAGCTCTTTTTTGATTCTGGGACTGCATAGTCACCTGTGCTGATCAGCGCTCCACGCTGGGCAAACAGGAAATGAAATTCAAAAGTTCACGGGGCTTTTCTTGTCTACCTGGCCAGTGCATCCGAGTTCAGATTGCTGTCCAGAGCAGTCACAATGGTGCACTGTGGGATAGCGCCCAGAGACCAATACCGTCAAATTGCAGCCACACTAACCCTAATCTGACATGGCAATACTGATTTCAGCACTACTCGTCATCAAGGAGGAGTACAGATACCGGTATTAAGAGCCCTTTATATCAATATAAAGGGCTTCTTTGTGTGGACGGATGCAGGGTTAATGTGATTTAATGCTGCTAAATTGGACATAAACTCGTAGTGTTGACCAGGCCAGAGAGAGCAGCAGGTTTCCCCTATTGTTTCCTGCTTTCGTTTCCTTGACTAGTTTCTCCTCTGCACCAACTTGCTGTATTTGTTTGTGAGTCTGACTAGCTCAGTTGGTAAAGTATCAGACTTTTAATCTGAGGGTTCAAGTCCCTGGTCAGGTAATAAACTACTCATTATATCTTAAAAATCTGTCTTTCTGGAGTCTTCTTTGATGTTTTTTCTCTTCAGGATTTTGCCTTTTCTAAGAAGGGCCTTTGTGTGTGGGGGATTGAAGGGGCAACTTCCTGACAGCCCCTCTGTCCTTGCAGGCTGGAGGAATAAAGGCCTCTGGGCATATAGCATGTTCCTCCCCTGCACGCACACACACAAAATATCCCTATGGAATTAGAATCACCTGCTGCCTTCCCCTGTTCTGCTGGATCCCCAAATGAGGATACTCTTCAGCCTAAACCCATGTCCCCTCTTTGCCCAGTGCCCCTCAGTCCCAACCCTCAGTCCCTCCTATGCTCACTGCTCCTCACTCCCAACCAGAGCCTGCTCCTCTTCACCCTTCTCCTCTGTCCCAACCCACAACCCCCTCCTATTCCCAGTGCCCCTCAATCTCAACCCACAGCTCCTTCCTTCCCCCCAGCAGCAGGTGCTTCAGACCCCCTCAGGAAGATTTTCTTGCAAGGTTTCGTGTATGAGTCTTCATGTGGATTTTACAGTATGTTGGGAATATGTTGGGTTGCTTGCCAAAATGATCACTTTTGGCTGGTGTTGGATTCCCAGTCTCCTTGTTATTGGGACAGGAGAAATAAAGGGTTGTTGTCCTTGTTGTGTGAATCGAGGGCAGCAGAACTGTGCTTGGCAGATCCAGATGGAGGGACTCACCCTCAATTCAATAGCACTTGCTAGGCAGGGGACATTGGTTCCAAAGCCAAGTGGGCTGGGGCCTGAGTCCTCATGCTAAAATTTATGTGTTAGACCAACTTTAGGACAGGGTGGCTGTGGAGGGGTGAGTGAGTCCCTAGACAACATAGTGAGTACGGTGCCTTCTTATTTTCCCCCTTTTCCACCCAGGATGGCAGATGAACTCTACAGAGGCACCTCTGGGCTTGCACTGACTAAGGACAACAGCTGTGAGTGGGGTGCAGAGAGGAGATGGCTCATGTTAAATGACTTTTGGTTGCTGGACTTACGAACCTTAGGGAGAAGGACACTGCCCAGCTTATTTGTGGGTGGGTCTTTTCCTCATAGTTTAGGTTTATGTGTTGGGGCTGCTGACATGACTTCTGCTAACCCTGGGCTTGCATTGCAATGTAGACGTACCCTGAGAGTGCAGCTATACTGAGATAAAATCCCTGTGGCCTGGCTGGCCTGGATGATCTGATTTGGGCTCCTGGGGCTCAGGTTGTGAGGCTAAAAACTGCAGTGTAGACATTTGGGCTCAGACTGGAGCCCAGGCTCGGAGACCCTCACCCCTTGTGGAGTCTCAGAGGCTGGGCTCAAGCCCAAGTGTCTACACTGTAATTTTATTACCCTGTCGCACAAGCCCCACAAGCCTGAATCAGCTGACCCAGGGTTTGAGAATAGTGACTTGGGTGTGCTAATGGCAGTGTAGACATAATGCTAGGCTATGTCCACACTGCAATGAAACATCCAGGGCTGCCCCATGCCAGCTCCGGCTCCTGGGGCTTGGGCCATGGGGTGGTAAATTTGCAGTGTAGACATCTCAGCTCAGGCTCAATACCGGGGTCTGGGACCCCACAAGGTTGGGAGGGAGTTTAGCAAGCAAAAAAGGTAAAATGGCAGTGGAGTATTACCGTGGACTCAGTGGCATTTCTCCATTGGTCTGTCTGCTTTGGGGCAGGGACAATAACACGTCCTGCTGCTTTTGTTGTTTCAAAGGGCGGTTTAGGATTTTCATTCTCAGACACTGGGCACAAAGCAGGACTCAACCCTCAATGCAAATTAAATGAGCTGCCCACAGATTCTGGCAGCCACAATGAGCATTTGGTGCGAGAGCTCAGACCTGCCCCTGTCTCAGAGGGAGGGGATCAGCTGCGAGGGGACTGGACCACTGTCCTATCAGCTCTTATCTCCCAAACTTTCAATAACTCTATTATCAGTGGCTCTGAGCATAATTTAAACCATAAGAAAAACCACACTGGGCTAGGCCGAAGGCCCATCTAGCTCTGAATCTTGTCTTCTGACAGTAGCCAATACCATGTACCCCAAAAGCCACTCCCCTAGGGACCTGAACCCAGGATCTCCTGCTTACAAGGCAAGTGCTTTAGCCAGCTAAGCCATGGTGCTTGCATCTGGTTAAAACACAGTGTCTGACCACACCTGACTCCCTGCCATCTCCACCAGGACCTGACAAGCTTTGCTTGTGTTTGGATTCTGCAAAGCGGAGGAGCAGATGAGGTTTTCCTTCAAGCTGTGTGTGTGTGTGTGTGTGTGTGTGTGTGTGTGTGTGTGTGTGTGTGTGTGTGTGTGTAAATCTTTGGCCAGGTCTGCACTACAAAATTATTTCAGCAGAATTATATTGCTCAGGTCTGTGAAAAACTCACAACTCCCCTTCGGTCGGCAGCTCGTGGCTGGTGTACACACTGCAATGCCACATCTGGTGACAAAACTGCCCTGTTTTGGTGACAAAATAAAACCACTTCGATGAGAGGCCTAGAGCTTTTTGCAGCAAACTTAAAGGGACAGAGTGCCAGTGTAGATGCTGCCGTTCATTATATAACCATAACTGGCCTCCTCCAGTATCCCATAATGCCTGCCGTGAACTCGCCTGCCCTGCATTCTGCTACAGAGCCATGGGACCCTCCCCTTTCATAGCTCCAGGAAGTTCTGACAGCTAAGCCTGCTGCTCTGCTCCGGCAGCCAGGAGCAAATCTCTGCCGTGGATGCTGCTCTCTCCCGCCCTGCAAACACAGAGCAGGTGGCAGGAGCTTCCTTACAGTGGGGGCGGTGGGGCATTGGCATCTGAACTGTGACACCCCCATGATACCCCTTCCTTCGAGGAGGCTCTTACCTTCTAAACAGGGACGGCTGTTTTCTAGTAAAATCACTACAAGGGAAGGAGAAAACTCAAAAGAGGTTCCTCCTGGCACTCACGTCCGTGAACCCAAATACTCTCTCAGTCCTCAAAGAGAGACCTGGAGAAGGAGACTTGCTGAAGCAAAGCCCCAAGGGTCTCTGAGGTTTCCCTGGCCCCTCACCCCTGTCCTGCCTGGCTGATGTCAGCATCTCTCTGTGAGGTCACCACCTCCCCACCACCTTGGACCAATAGTCTGAGGTCCTGCAAAAGGCCTTTGTGATGTCACTGTCACACCCCTCCCTTGCTGTGCCAATGTCCTGCCCCTGGCCAGGCACTTTGGAGGTTTGAGCTACTCCCTGTGGATCACCCCACTCAAGGAGTGTTCGTTCTAGGCAGCAAGCCGGCTAGACAGGAAAACATCAGACGCTGCTCCCAATGCTACACTCTGTTTTTCAGAAATTAGTCAACTTTATGGCCGGAAGAGACCATTAGAGCATCTAATCTGACCCCCTGCATATCACAGGCCTCCTGTATGACACAAGAGCTACTTTGGGGGCAAAAACATTCCAGAAAGGCATCTAGTCTTCATTAAATGACATCAGGAGATGGCGAATCCACCACTTTCCTTGGTAGCTTGTTCCTGTGGTGAATCATCCTCACTGCTGAATTTTTGCGCCCTATTTGTAATATGAATTTCTCTTTTCACTTTTCGGCCATTGGGTCTTGTTATGCCTTTCTCTGCTCGATTAAAGAGCCCTTTAATACCCAGTCTTTTCTCTCCCTGAAGGCACTTCAACACTTCAGTGAAGTCACCTTTCAATCTTCTTTTGATAAGCTAAACAGGTTGAGCTCTTTCACTACTCACTAGAAGGCATTTTTCTCCAGCCCTCAGAACATTTGGTGGCTCTTTGCTGCCCCAGCAGAGCAGTTTGCAGGGACCACTGGAGTGGTTCATGGAATGGCTGGTGGAGTGGAGCGGCTCAGACTCCCTGCTTGCAAGAGGGGAAGTATTGCCTCCTAGAGGCACCCAGGGGGGTGATGTGTAATTGTCCCAGGTCACTGGGTGGGGGCTCGAGCCAGTTTTGTATTGTTTTATTGAAGCAGAACCCCTAGATACTGAACCCAGCCCTTGTTTCTGCCAACTCAGAGGGGCAGAAGAGTTACAGGAATTTATCACACAACCCTCCCTGTTCCCATGGGGAGAATCTAGGGAAGGGGGAGTCATTCCTCACCTGTGCTCCCAGAAGAACTGCTAGGACTCCTTCCTGCCAGCTACTCACTCCTGGATTCACCCTCAGCTCCTGGGATCTTTCTGCTCCAAAGGCTCCAGAGGCCTGGGGTTGGGAGGGCGTCACTGCACAGTCTGAAACACAAGGGAGGATTCTGGAATTGAAGGAAGGAGCAGAAAATGGAGAGGAAAGAAACAGAGAGAAAACGCCTCATCTCTCTCCCCTCCCCGTCCCAGCAAGAAATGTTACCAAGGATCAGCGTTAGGGGAAATGGTGCCCTGGGTAAAACTTAGACTTTGGCACTTCCCCATCGCCCCTGGACGATCCCCCTCTCCCTTTACCCCCTAGCTCCGGCACTCCCAACCCTTGTGCCTCCTTCACCCCAACTCCTGCCCCCTCCTGTGCCCTAACCCCTACACTGTGTCCCCTTTGCCCTTAACTCCCATACTCCCCTCTAGTGCCACCAACCACTGCCCCCTCCTGAACCCCCTTGACCCCTAACCCCTGCACCCCCTCCTGTGCCACCAGCCACTGACATCTCCTGCACCCCCTTCACCCCTAACCCCTGCACCCCCTCCTGTGCCACCAGCCACTGCCCCTCTCCTGCACCCCCTTCACCCCTAACCCCTGCGCCCCAACCCCTGCCCCTCTCCTGCACCCCCTTCACCCTAATCCTACACCCCCTCCTGTGCCACCAGCCACTGCCCCTCTCCTGCACCTCCTTCACCCCTAATCCCTGCACCCCCTCCTGTGCCACAAGCCACCGATCCTCTCCTGCACCCCCTTCACCCCTAACCCCTGCGCCTCAACCCCTGCCCCTCTCCTGCACCCCCTTCACCCTAACCCCTCCACCCCCTCCTGTGCCACCAGCCACTCCCCCTCTCCTGCACCCCCTTCACCACTAACCCCTGCACCCCCTCCTGTGCCACCAGCCACTGCCATCTCCTGCACCCCCTTCACCTCTAACCCCTCCACCCCCTCCTGTGCCACCAGCCACTGCCCCTCGCCTGCACCCCCTTCACCCCTAACCCCTGCACCCCCTCCTGTGCCACCAGCCACTGCCCCTCTCCTGAACCCCCTTCACCCCTAACCTCTGCACCCCCTCCTGTGCCACCAGCCACTGACCCTCTCCTGCACCCCCTTCACCCCTAACCCCTGCGCCCCAACCCCTGCCCCTCTTCTGCACCCCCTTCACCCTAATCCCTCCACCCCCTCCTGTGCCACCAGCCACTGACCCTCTCCTGCACCCCCTTCACCCCTAACCCCTGCACCCCCTCCTGTGCCACCAGCCACTGCCATCTCCTGCACCCCCTTCACCCCTAACCCCTGCACCCCTTCCTGTGCCACCAGCCACTGCCCCCTCCTGAATTCCCTTCACCCCTAACCCCTGCACCCCCTCCTGTGCCACCAGCCACTGCCCCTCTCCTGCACCCCCTTCACCCCAACCCCTTCCCCCGCTCTTTTGTCCCCAACCCCTGCGCCCCCTCCTGCACCCACGTGCGGACAGTGATCTGTGTGCATGGAGCAGCTAGCATTGCTCCTCCCTGGGATGCTGCTCCTCCGGGTACCCCTAGGGGCTGTGGGGGTGGGGAGATGAGAAGTGACGTCATCCGAGCTCCCTGCATCCAGGTCACTTTCCTCAGCTGGGCTGCATAAGGGGAGGGCAGAGAGCAGCAGCTTCTGATGCTCCCCTCACAGCACAGCCCAGGTGGGGAAAGTGACCAGGACGCATGGAGCACATAGTGTTGCTCCTCACTTCCCCCAACCCTCTATGGGCCCATGGAGGAGCATTGGGGCAGGGGAGAGCAGTGAGCACCTTTGCACTGCCACACGGTGCCCTTTGACCCCCTGGAGCCTTGGGTGGCTGCTGGGGGCCCCACCCCTAGTGCCGGCCAGGCTCCCCAGCACAAGCAGCAGAAAACACAGGGAGACTGGCCCCACACTGAGCAGCGGTAGCCTGGGCGGCACGTAATGGAGGTCGGGGGGGCTCAGTCTCCCCAAACCTTGCATCACCAAGGGGACAGTGGGGCCCATGACTGGGACCCCGGCCAAATTAGGCCACCCTGCAAAAGTCTCCCCTATGTCAGCCCCAGGGCTGGAGGAGCTCCCACTCCCTGCTACGGCCCAGGGGCTGCAGCAGGGGTATGGAGCTTCTCTGGTCTCAGGGCCGCAGGGGGCAGGGGTAAAGGAGTGACAGGGTGGGGCTGGTGGGGGAAGGGGTGGAACAGAAGTGACAGTGGATGGGGCTATGGGTGGAAGGGGGCAGAGCCACAGACAGAAGGGGGTGCATGGTTCTGGTGCTGGGGCCCCCACACTTGTTCTCCCTTTCCCTGGGCTTTGGCATCACTAGCCCCTGCTTAGCGAGTAGGGTTCAGTGGTCCCCATAATGTGGGGTATGACTCCTAGGGAGACACAAAGGAACATTCATGGGGGCACCTCAGGGCCTGAGTCAGCCCCCATGGAGGGCAGGGAGGAAGCACCACTCAGCCCCACTCTGTCCCAGCTCTTCCCCAACCCCACCCTCAGTCTGGGCCTCTGGCTCCCAGCCCAGCGATGACCCCCTTGCCCCTGTCCGCACCCCTCTCCCCAGCAAGCAACAGCCCCACTCCCAGCCCTGCTTCTCGACCGTGGCTTCCGAGGGGCCACAGCCATGGCTAGGAGGGCACAATGTGAAATATTTGGGGACCACTGTTTTAGCGTGATGTCCTCAATCCTTCTCTGCAGTCCAATAAAAGCTATTCCTCACCCATCTACCCCTCCATCAGGATGGACTAGGTCTGTTCTGCTGCCCTTCACTCATACAGGAAGGAGAATAACATTTTATTCCACTCAATCCTAAAGTGATTTGTAACCCAAGACCATCCCAAACTGGTCATTTTGGGGAAGCGGCCCCATCATGCTGCATAGCTAGGCAGAGTAGGTGTGCCTATGCAAACACGGTCTGTTCCTGAAGTCTTTCCCCAGCTCCTCACTAGATGTGAGGGGGGAGCTCATTCAGACCCTGCTTACGCTTAGTATTTAAAAACTCCTTCGTGTCCCTATCTCTGTCGGCCTTAGATTTCTCCTCCTGTCCCTTTTGTTACAGCTCAGATGAGGTGGCCCAGTGGTTAAGGTGATGGACTGCTAATCCATTGTGCTCTGCATGCATGGGTTCAAATCCCATCCTCACTGGATGCATTTAGTCTTGACTCTTCCTTTATAGACAACCATCTCCCCACTTGGTACAATAACAGACACAACAATGTTGCTTCTTGCAAACAAAAACCTTCTCAGAAACTCCAACACACCCCCACCCCGGCTTTAAATAAAATGTCTAAATCCCAGATTTCTAAAAAATGTCTCTAGTTCTGTATTTTGTAGTTTTTATCTTAAAAGCTAATGTTTCCTCAAGCTGAATAAGGCAACGCTTCAAAGGAAAATGTTAGAAATGGTAGGGGAGAAATAGGAAAGGAAAAAGCCCCTTTTCTCAGGAGATACAAACTCGACTCCCTCCTGTCTCTATCACCAGTGGATTTTGCCTCCCTCCTTCTGAGGTGTAAATAAAATAAAGAGGAGACAAGGTGGTTTGGCACAAACAAAGGTAAGTGTAGTCAGGGTAAAGGTACAGAAAGCTGGGGGAACAGGGGAAAATGCAAACTTAATGAATACAATGAAACAGTGACTGGGTTTGGGAGCTTAACGCTCAGGCCCATAAACCCTCCCTTGGAAACTAGAAAACACTAAACAATGCCCCAACACAGAAACCTTTCCCCACTGTTCAGGTGCAGTGGATCCCAGGTGCCGGCGCGACGCCCAGGACCTTCCACTCTCCCGCTGATTTAGAACCGTTGAGGAGGAGCACTGGGGAGTCCAGACGACGGTTGGGTTTCGTTGCTGGCACGGAGGCCCTCTGGGATGCTGGACACCAGGAATGCAGGACGGCAGGAATGGGGGTGACAGGCCTCCTGTTCCTCAGTCTCACGGTGGGACCGAGGGGGTTCTTCACTCTCCAGCTTGGGAGCACTGTGAAGACACGACCGTGGACGGGTGACTCAGAGATTCCCTCCTTCCTCATCACTGCACAACTGTTATCTTTTGTCTGAGCCAGGCAGAGTTTATCTTCATCACGTTCTATCCATCCACTTCTCAAAGTGTCATGTGATGAAGCATTCTCCGTTGTCTGTGCTTGGAGATGATGCTTTGACTTCTTTAATCCTCTATCAGAGTCGCTATGAGTGGAGATGAAAGTGTCAAAGACCTGGGAGAGGAATTCAAATGGATCCCAAACACAGTGCGATCATTGGGAGTTTAAATCCCAGGTTCCATCTATTGGCAAAGCCACTTCTAACAAGGTAGCTGTTTTGTCCCCCATTATGGCACAAGTTTGAAATATGGGCAGCATAGAGCCAATATTCATAATATCAACTACAAAAATGATACACATCTAGAGATAGCATCATTATAATCAGCCAATCAGAACCTCTCCATAGACCCCTTACATGGCAACCTTTCTACAGTATTGGCTGCAAATATAGAACAGTGGTCGCAACAGTGATCTGCACAGTTACAGATTATGTCAATAACGTCACAGGAGGTGACATGGCATCAGTGAGACTGATATTGGAATAGCTTTCAGTTTTGGTGTCCTCATTTGAAAAAGATGTTGTGAAATTGGAGCTAGGGCAGCAAAGAGCTACCAAATGTTCTGAGGGCTAGAGAAAAATACCTTCTAGTGAGCTATTGAAAGAGCTCAACCTGTTTAGCTTATGAAAAGAAGATTGAAAGGTGACTTCGCTGAAGTGTTGAAGTGCCTTAATGGAGAGAAAAGATTGGTTATTAAAGGGCTCTTGAATCTAGCAGAGAAAGGCATAACAAGACCCAATGATTGGAAGGTGAAAAGAGACAAATTCCTATTACAACTAAGGCACAAATAGTCAACAGCGAGGATGATTCACCACAGGAACAAGCTACCAAGGAAAGGGGTGGATTCTTCATCTCCTGATGTCATTTAATGAAGACTAGATGCCTTTCTTGAATGTGTTTGCCCCCAAAGTAGCTCTTGTGTCATACAGGAGGCCTGTGACATGCAGGGGGTCAGATTAGATGATCTAATGGTCTCTTCTGGCCAGAAAGTCGACTAATTTCTGAAAAACTGAGTGTAGCATTGGGAGCAGCGTCTGATGTTTTCCTGTCTAGCCGGCTTGCTGACTAGAATGAACGCTCCTTGAGTGGGGTGATCCACAGGGAGTAGCTCAAACCTCCAAAGGTCCAGGCCAGGGGCAGGACATTGGCACAGCAAAGGAGGGATGTGGCAGTGACATCACAAAGGCCTTTTGCAGGACCTAAGACTTATTGGTCCAAGGTGGTGGGGAGGTGGTGACCTCACAGAGAGATGCTGACATCAGCAAGGCAGGACAGGGGTGAGGGGCCAGGGAAACCTCAGAGACCCCTGTGGCTTTGCTTCAGCAAGTCTCCTTCTCCAGGTCTCTCTTTGAGGACTGAGAGAGTATTCGGGTTCACGGACGTGAGCACCAGGAGGAACCTCTTTCGAGGTTTCTCCTTCCCTTTTAGTGATTTTACTAGAAAACAGCCGTCCCTGTTTAGAAGGTAAGAGCCTCCTGGAGGTTTGAAAGCTGTTCAGTCTGATCCATCTGGTGACAGGTGAATTCGAGGCATGGAAAACACGAGCTTAAGGAGGCAGAATTTTATTCTGCACCTGGGATTTTGTCCCTTAGAATCACTGGGGACATTAGGGTTTGTCCTTTTTGTTTCACCTCTTCCTCCATCGCTCCCTCCCTCCTTTCTCTTCTCTTGCTTCCTTTGTCCTTTTACCTGTTCCCCTCCCAACACCAGGAGGGAGGGGGAGAGAGAGAGTGTGTGTGTGGTTTTTTTAGTTTTTTGCAGGGCAGTGCTCTGCAGTTCTCACTGTGGGAGGTCTACCCAAAAATGTGAGGCTGAACTATTGCTCGGGAAGTGATCCCCACTGGTGACCTGGGCCATCCTTTGGGCTCTCTGGTGAGATCCCTCAGCCTCCCATCCTCAGTCTCTACCCTGATTGGCTGAGCCGGGGGTTATTGACAGGGAGGAGACTCAGGTCCTTGTTTTTCTCTTTATAAGTCAAAACCAGTTCTATGTTTGATGAATTTTGCCGCTTCTCTGCATTAGTTGTCTCTGAGCAGTTCATGATTCTCTCTAACATTGCAGTTCTCCTCAAATACTTGCTGAATAGTTACTGTCACTGTTGTTGGTCTGGAGCTCATCTGAGAGCACTTTATTCAGGTCATTCAGTGTCTGAAATTCAAGATCCAATGGGTAGTTTGAAAATCAGGGCTCTTGGGTCCTATTCCCAACTCTGCCTCTGACTGGCTGTGTGACCTAAAACAAGTCAATTCTCCTTTCTCAGCCTTAGCTTCTCCCTCTTTCAAGTAGAAATAATAATGATCCGCTCTTACCTACCTGACGGTGGGTGGAGGATGGGGATCCATTGGAGAGTGTCACTAGGAGTAGGGCATAATATGAGGTGTCCTATCACGTTTACTCAGAGCAGATTAACACGTAATAGAATAGCTGAAATAGTCTATTTTATTTGCATTTTTTTATTTTGAAATTGTTAAGAGCAGCAATGACTTAGCTCAGACTGAAGCATCTTATCTAATGTTTGAGATCTAAGTGTCTCCTCTTTGTGTGCGAGGAGACAATTTAACACACTCTGACAAACAGGAGATGCTTTTGTTTTGCAATACAATATTTTTGCAAAGAACTTTCATCCCACTTGTTATGATTTTGAGAAACAAACCGGATTAGCCTGAATGGGATTTTCTGACAGAAATGGATTCAATGAAATTTCCCCACCATCTCGATTCCTGAGCTCTATCCCTGCCTCTGGGGGGGTTATTGTCTGTTAGAACAGGAGTCAGGACTGGTGGCTTCTCTTTCTGGCTCTGCCACCACCTTACTGTGTAGGCGCTTGGGTAGGTCACTTCCCTTCTCTGCACCTCAGGCTCCTCCCATCAGTCCAATGGGAACAGGGACAGTTCTCAAACTCCGGGCAGTTGTGAGCCTGAGTGAGATAAGGGGCGTTAAAGCCCTCTGTGAAGGAGAAAGGGGAGTTTCACAGTGTTTAGCACCAAGGAATTCTAAAGTTTGCTAAAATGTCTAGTCTATGGAAACAAGAAATGGTCGGGGCCAATCTTTAACCAGTGCCTTTTTAAAAGCCCATTCAGGGATGTGAGTCCCTGTCTTTCAGGTACCTGGGGTTCTTTGCCAGCAGGAGAGAAGAGGTTCCTGCCTCCTTTTTTGTGGCCTTGACAAACCAGGTGCTGTGCCCCAGTTCTCGTCTGAGATCCCTGAAAAAGAACATCTTCCCATCCATGAACAAGACAGGACCTTTCTCTAAAAGGGGAACAAAGAGACCCCTGAGACTTACAGACTAGCTAGCCTCACTGCCATTGCTGGAGAGATCCTGCAATACATTCTTAAGCACTCAGTTTGTCAGCAGCACCTACAGAATAGTTTGGTTCTTAGGACTAGTGAGCATGGATTTGTCAAGAACAAATCATTCCAAACCAATCCTCTTTCCTTCTTTGGCAGGGTTTTGGGCCTGGTGGAGGTGGGTAAACAGTAGATGGGATCTAGCTTGGGGTTGCTAAGGCTTTTCACACAGTCCCATAGGACATTCTCACAAGCAAACGAGGGAAATGCAGTCCAGCTGTAATCAGTGTAATGTTGATGCAGAGCTGGTTGAAAGCCCAGACTCCAGGAGCCCTTCTCCATGTTTGGCTGTCCAACGGAGAGGGTGTACCTAGTGGGTCCGGCAGGGATCAGTCCGCGGTCCGATACTATTCAATATTTTCATGAATGATTTGGAAAATGCAGTGGAGAGCATGCTTCTAAAATTTGCAACTGACACCAAGCACTTAGGAGCACAGGGTTGGAATTCAAAACGCCCTTAACAAATTGGACACTTGGTCTTCTTGAGCCAAACTCCATGGTTGGGCCCCTCTCTCTAGACTGGGCTGAAGTGAAACCCCAGAGCCAAACACTCCTCCCAGGTACCGAGCTCTGACCTTGAATGGTCAGATGCTGCTTAGCACTGTCAGAGCAGCTTTTGCTGGGGGATTCTCCCAGCACTTTCCAATAGCGGGAAAGTATGAAATCCCCATTTGACTGCTGGGGACAGAGCCCTAGAGTGTGGAGCAACTTGCCGAAAGTCCCCCCAGGAAAAGGAAAACAACCAGCAGTGGAACCAATAGGAAACCCAGCAATGGAACTCAGGAGTCCTGGGGGTGTGCTAAGGTGTCCTGATGTCCCGATTTTATAGGGACAGTCCAAATTTTGGGGTCTTTTTCTTATCTAGGATTCTATTACCCCCACCCCAGTCCCGATTTTTCACATTTGCTGTCTGGTCACCCAAGAGTGTGCACATGTGTGGGTCCCAGCTGCTCCCTGCCCCCTTCATTGAAGCAGATGTGCATGGTTACTGCCCTGGGAACTGCAGGGCACCAGTGGACATGGAGTTGGCTGGAGGTAGGGTCTGGCTGCAGGCAGGGCAAGGGATACGGGGCTGGCTGGCTTCAGGCTGGGGGGTGCATCAGGGGTTGGCTGGAGACAGGGTAGGGGGTGCGGGGCTGGCTGCAGACAGGGGGTGCAGGGCTGGTGCAGGCTGGGGGTGTGTGGGGGCTGGCTGGCTTTGGGCAGGGCCACAGGGGGGAGCGGCAGGAGTTGGCTGGAGACAGGGCAGGGGGTGTGTCAGGGGCTGGCTGTGGGGCTGGCTGCAGGCAGGGCAGGGAGGATGCGGCTGGTGCGGGCAGGGCAGAAGGTGCAGGGCTGGATGGAGACAGAGGATGGCTGCGGGCAGGGCAGGGCAGGGGGTGCAGGGCTGGCTGCAGGCAGGGCATGGGGCAGGGCCCGTGCAAGGATGTTTCATGCTGTAGGCGAAACTTCCACCTTGCGCCCTCCTCCCCCGCGCCCCCGCCCTAAGGCGCCCCACCCGTGGCAGCTCCCACCTCCACCCTGAGGCGCCCCTCTTGTGGCAACTCCCCCGCTCTGCCCTGCAGCACCCCCCCCCTCGCCCCAGCTCACCCCTGCTCCGAGCACGAGCACCCCAAGCACACCGTGACCGCTTCACTTCTCCTGCCTCCCAGGTTTGCGGCACCTAAGCCTGCCAGGTAGTCAAGCACCCTCCTCTGAGCCACAGCAGCCCTGACAGTTGACAATAGAGGCACCTTAACCCCTGAGTTCCTTCAATGTGTCCCCCTCTGGGGTCCAGCTCTGATCACCAGGTACTCGGGGTATGTCTATACCACCTGCCGAATCGGTGGGCAGCGATCGATCCAGCGGGGTCGATATATCGCGTCTAGTGTAGATGCAAAACATCGAGTGCTCTCCCCTTGACTGCTGTACTCCAGCTTGGTGAGAGATGCAGACAGAGTCTACGGGGAGCTGCAGCAGTCGACTCACCACCACTGTGACATTATGAGTATAATCTAATATCTCATTGAAAGGTGACAGGGCTAGAAAGAGTTAATTAACTCACCTCACCGACTGACCTGACCCATGGGTGAACCTTAAGAACTGCTTAGCAAGATATGTAAATGAACAGAGCTTTGAAATGCAAGTCTGCATTGTTAGAAGTAGAAGGGGAGATTTTTGCTCAGGTCTTGTGATGTAAGCAAACAAGTCTTGTCTGTTGCTATAATTTTAATTCAAAGAGCAAAAAAGGAATATTAACATTTATGATGGTACTTGAGTGAAATAGTATTATTGTCTATGTGTCTCTTTGAAGGATGTGGTAACCTCTATTTGAACTGTTTAATGAATAAATTACCCTGTACTAATTGCCAGGATGTTTGGAAGGAGAGCTAAGCCTATTGTTTTCTCAGGCCGAATGGCTGCTGGAAATGTATAAGAAGCCTGGGACATGATCCTTCCTCATCTCATATCTGCTTTGGGTTTCAAGACGGGGAAACCTTAAGCCACAAGGATTGTGATCTCCAGTCACTGACTGGAGCCACCCTGAATATGGAAATTGGACTATAACCTATGGACTATTTCAAAAAGGACTTTTGGCTACTACAAGCTCACCTCTACTATGTATCTGAACCTCAAGAATTGAATTCAAGTCTATATGTCTATTAATCTTTTAACCAACATTCTCTCTCTTTTCTTTTCTAATACATTTTAGCTTACTTAATAAGAATTGGCTATAGCATGTATTTTAGGTAAGATCTAAGTTGTAATAGATCCTGAGTATGTGGCTGATCCTTTGGGATTGGAAGAATCTTTTCTTTTATATGATGAAGTAAGATTTTCAGGAATCATCATCATATCTGACAGGTGTGTCTGGACGGAGGCCTGAGGCTGGGTACTTTAAGGGAACTGCATGGTTTAAACTTTTAAGTAACCAGTGAGGTACTACAGAAGCTGCCTCGTGCTGGCTTGGTAAATCTAAGTATTGAAATCACCACCAGCATTTGGGATTTGTCTGCCCTGTTTTGTTTGCAGTTCACCCTGATTAAATGACCTCAGCTGGCTCCCACAGGGAGCACCGTCACACCTACATCCAGGCTGTAGGGGTCCGAGGGATCTTAGGGGCCTTCAGGTGCAAAGATAACTACGTCCAGGCCGTAGGGGTCTCTGGGGGGCTTAGAGAGTTTTTGGGGGGACACAGATACCAATCTCCAGGATCTAGGGGTCCCAGTGGGGTTTAGGGGGTTCATGGGGGGCATAGATACCTACGTCCAGGCTGGAGGCATCCTGGGAGTCTTAGTGGATTTTTGGGGGCCCAGGATACCTGTGTCCCGGCTGTAGGGGTACCAGGGGGTCTTCGGGGTTCGAGTGGGCACAGATATGTATGTCCAGGCTGTATCGGTCCCAGGGGCATTTAGAGGTTTTGTGAGGGGCACAGATATCTACATCCAGATTGTAGATGTACCGGCGGGGGGATAGGGAGGTTGTGGGGGTACAAATACCTACATCCAGGCTGTAGGGTTTCCTGGGCGGTTAGGGGGTTTCTGAGGGGCACATATACCTACGTGCACACTGGAGTGTCCTGGGGGGCTTATGGAGTCTATATGGGGCACAGATAACAATGTTCTGGCTGTATACGTCCCTGGGGGGCTTAGGGGGCTTGTGAGGGGGCACAGATACCTAAGCTCAGGATGGAGGGGTCTACAGGGGTCTTAGGTGTTTGTTGGGCGGGCACAGATACCTACGTCCAGGCTACAGGGGTCCCGGAAGGGCTGAGGGTCTGTCACGGAGTGTGGGGGAGTCCGGTCCTGCACCTCTCTTCCTGGGACTCAAGGTGACTCTCAGCCAGCCAGTAAAACAGAAGGTTTATTGGACAGCAGGAGAGAAGGATACAGCAGAGTTTGGAGGCACAAGCAGGACCCCTCAATCAAGTCCCTCTGGAGGTTCAGGAAACTTAACTCCCAGTTTCGGATTCCCTGAATTCCAACCACCTAGACCAAAACCGAAACTGAACTAACTCCCTCCAGCCGGCCCCTTCCTGTGTCCAGCTTCCCTGGCAAAGGTGCTGACCCCCTCCCCCCTGCCTAGCTCACGTTACAGGCTGAGCACGTGTCCGGTCCTAAAGTCACCCCTTGCTCTCCCATCCCCCACACAGACAGTCCCTACTCCATCACAGTAATGCCCAGAGAATTTCCCTCATGGAGCAACAGTGACACCGTGTGGCCATGCAGGTTAATGCCCAAAACATTTCCCACATGGAGCAACAGTGACACCCCTGTGGCCACGGAGCGTAATGCACAGAGCATTTCTCTCATAGAGGAACAGTGACGCCGTGTGGCCACGCAGGGTAATGCACAGAGCATCACACCTACGTAGAGGCTGTAGAGATCCCTGCTGGGGCTTAGGGGTAGTGAGGGGCACAGATAGCTACGTCTAGGCTGGAGGGATTCCGGTGGGGATTAGGGACTTCACAGGGGACACAAATATCTACATCCGGGCTGGAGAGGTCCCTGGATGGCTTAGGGGGTTGTGGTGAGCACAGACACATACGTCCAAGCTGTAGTGGTCCCTGGGGGTTTAGGGAGTTGGTGAGGGGCACAGAAAGCTATGCATGGTCTGGAGGGATCCCTGGGGGACTTAAAGAGTTGTGGTTGTGCAGATACCTATGTCCTGGTTGGAGGGGGCCCTGGGGAGCTTAGGGGGTTTGTGTGGCATACACATAGCTACAACCAGGCTGGTGGGGGACTTATGGGTCTTAGGGGGCTTGTGGGAGGCAGAGATACCTATGTCCAGGCTGGAGAAGCCCTGGTGAGGGCTTAGGGGGTTCCTGGAGGTCACAAATATCTACTTCCAGGCTGGAGGGGTTGTGGGGGTATTTGAGAGTTGTGGGGGGCACAGATACCTATTTCGAGGCTGTAGGGGTTCCAGGGTTGCTTTGGGGCATTTTGGGGTACAGATACCTATGTCCATGCTTTAGGGTCGCTGGGAAGATCAGTGGGTTTGTGAGGGTGCACAGATACCTAATTCCAGGCTATAGGGATGTTGGTGGGGCTTAGGGGTTTGTGGGGGGCACAGATACCTTCATCCAGGCAAGAGGGGTCCTGGGGGCCTTACGGGGGTGGGGGGAGCTCAGATAACTATGTCGAGGCTGGAGGGGTCCCATCGTGGCCTAGGGGGTTTGTGAGGGGCACAGAGACCTGCGTCTAGGCTGGAGGGGTCTCGGGGGGGATTAGGTGTTTTGGGAGGAACAGATACCTACATCCCGATTGTAGGGGTCTCTGGGTAGCTTAGGCTCTTTGTGGGGGTCACAGATACAAACATCCATGCTGTAGGGGTCCTGAGGGTCTTTGTGTGGCTCTGGGGGTCACAGATACCTACCTACAGACTGGAGGGGTCCTGTTTGTATTAGGGGGTTTGTGGGGCGTACAGATGCCTACATCTGGGCTTGTGGGTTCCCTGGGGGGGCTTAGAGGTTTGTGGGGAGCACAGATACCTTTATCCAGGCTAGATGGGTCCCGGTGGGATTAGGGGGTTGTGGGGAGCACAGATACCTATGTAAGCAGAAGCAGGATGAACTCTACCTTGACATCTGGTGGTGAATTATGGAGAGTGTAGAAAAGAATTTCAGGGGCTGATCGTGTTTGCATAGGCACACCCACCCCTTCTGACACGGCAAGGACAGCCTGAGATGGCTGCATTGGCAGCTGTGGTATCCCCGTTTTATTTGTTGTTGGGGCATGAGATGTGGAGTGTTGTCACCCTGATTGTGTGGATGAGGAACTGTGAAACTGCTTTGAGACAGGGATTCTCACCATCACTTGAGTGGCACTCGCTAGACAAGGGAGTGAGCTCCTTGGGTGAACCAAAAACATGAATTGCACTTTCTTTTTTTTTAGCAGTTGAAGAGTAAAGCTAAAATTTGATTCTTTTACAATTGAAGTTCTAGGTTTCTAAGTTGAAATTATTAAAGAGCTTGGTTAGCCAGTAAAGGAGTCTGAAGTTATGTTGTGGAGCAGAGCAGCTGAGAGAGAAGAGCAGATTGTGGGATGGTTGGAATAACCCACGGAGTGAGGTAAGTTGAGTAGTTTTTTAGGACAGCTGGAGCAGATCACTGGTTGGCTGGCAGAACAGAGTAGCTGGTGGACTGAGCTGAGCAGTTCATGGGGAAGGAGGAAGCAGAATCCCATAGAGAGGCAGGGCAGTCAGCAGTGGACAATGTAAAGTGCTCCTTTCTACCCAGGTTGGCAGGGGGAAAAACCCTGCAGATAGACTCTTCAACTTTGGGGTTGCGCAACTGTGGGTGATTTTGGGGTTGCTGGACTCTTGAAACATTTGAGGTATTGGACTTTGGAGTCTTGGGGTGATTTGGGGATTGCTAGACCCAAGAGCCCAGGGAAAAGGACACGGCCTAATTGAGGTGTTTTCCCAATTTAATGCTATATTGTTTATCTCACCTTATTAAACATTTTCTGCTACACCCAGACTCTGTGCTTGCGAGAGGGGAAGTATCACCTCTTTGAGGCACCTATGGGTGCGCATGTAAAATTTTCCCATGTCACTGGGTGGGGGCTCGATCTGGTTTGCATTACGTAATAGAGAAGGGACCCCTATGTATTGAACCCAGTCCTTGCTGCTATCAATTCAGTCTGGCAGAAGGGTTCCACCTACATGCAGGCTGAAGGGGTCCCTGGGAGGCTTAGGGGGTTCGTGGGGGGCACAGATACCTACGTCCAGGCTGCAGGGGTCCTACAGGGTCTTAGGGGGTTAGTGGGGGGCACAGATATTTATGTCACGGAATGTGGGGGAATCCGGTCCTGCACCCCTCTTCCTGGGACACACAGTGACTCAGCCAGCCAGTAAAACAAAACGTTTTTTTGGCCAACAGGAACGAAGGATACAGCAGAGCTTTTGGGCACAACCAGGACCTCTCGATCGAGTCCTTCTGGGGGTTCAGAAAGCTTAGTTCCCAGTTTGGGAATCCCTGAATTCCAACAACCCAGTTCCAAACCAAAACTGAACTAACTCCCTCCAGCCGGCCCCTTCCTGTGTCCAGCTTCCCAGGCAAAGGTGCTGACCCCTCCCCGCTGCCTAGCTCGAGTTACAGGCTTAGGTCCTGTCCCTCAGCTTACGTCACCCCCTGCTCTCCCATCTCCCACACAGATAGTCCCTACTCCACCAGGGTCCCTACCCGTGGGGCCCCTAACCCTGGCTCCTGGGGCTCTACCCCTGTCCCCCTTACTCTAGCTCCAGTTGCCATATCCATGGGCCCCTAACCCTAGCTCCAGAGGCTCCATCCCTGGGGCCCCAAACAATAGCTCCAGGTGCCCAACCCGTGGGGCCCATAGCCCTTCTTTCAGGGGCCCTACGAGTGGGCCCCTAATCCTAGCTCCAGAGGCCTTAAGCGTGAGATCTCTAACCCTAGCTCCAGGGGCCCCACCCCTGGGACCACTAACCTTTGCTCCCTGGGCCACATCCCTGGGGCATCTAACCCTAGCTATAGGGACACTGCCCAAGGGGTCCCAAACCATAGCTCCAGAGGCCCTACACGTGGGGCCCCTTACACTAGCTCCAGAGTCCCTACCTGTGGGACCTCTAACCCTAGCTCCAGGTGCACTACCCCTGGGGCCCCTAACGCTAACTCCAGGGGCTATACCCATGGGGTCCCTAATCCTAAATCCAGGGGTCCCATCAGTGGAGCCCCTAACAGTAACTCCAAGTGCCCCATACCTGGGGCCACTAACCCTAGCTCCAGGGGCCCTACCCATGGGGCCCGTAAACCTAGCTCCAGGGGCCTTACACGTGAAGCCCCTAACCATAGCTCAAGAGGCCCTAACTGTGCGGCCCCTAACCCTAACTCCAGGGGCCTTACCCGTAGGGCCCCTATCCCTAGGTGCAGGGGCCCTTCAACCTGGGGCCCCTATCCTTAGCTGCAGGGGCCCTACCAGTCAGGCCACTAACGCTATCTCCAGAGGCCCTTCACGTGGGACCCCTAACCCAAACTCCAGGGGTCCTACCGCTTAGGGCCCTAACCTTAGCTGCAGGGGTCATACTCATGGTGCCCCTAAACTTAGCTCCAGGTGCCCCATCCCTGGGGCCCCTAACCCTAGCTTTAGGGACCCTGCTCGTAGGGCCCCAAACTATAGCTCCAGGGGCCCTACCCATTGGGATCCTAACCCTAGCTCCAGAGGCCCTACCCTTTCCTGGCTGGACATGTGCGAAGGATAAAACATACATCCTAAATGAAACAGTCTGACTTTTTATTATGGAGAAAAAACAAGTTTTAAAACGTTTATATGTTGGAGGACTTGGCCATACAGTATCTGAGGCTGAACTGCAGGAAAGATTCAGCAAGTTTGGAAATGTTACAGATGCGGAAATTGTTATCAGGAAAGATGACCAGGAGAACACTATGAAGACTTTTGCTTATATCAACATTAGCATTTCTGAAACAGATCTTAAAAGATGTATGTCTGTTTTAAATAAACCTCTCAACCCAGCTACAGGGCTCTACCCCTGGGGCCCCTAACCCTAGCTACCGGGGCCCTACCCATTGGACTGCTAACCCTAACTCCTTAGACCCTACCTGTGAGGCCCCTAACCCTAGCTCCAGGGGCCCTAACCGTAAGGTCTCTAACACTTGCTCCGGGGGCCCTACCACTGGGGCCCCTAACTCTAGCTCCAGGGGCCCTACCAGTGGGACCCCTAACTCTAACTGCAGGGCCCCTACCTGTGGGCCCCTAACCCTAGTTCCACAGGCCTTACCCGTGAGACCCCTAACCCTAGCTCCAGGGGCCCTACCAGTGGGACCCCTAACCCTAACTGCAGGGCCCCTACCTGTGGGCCCCTAACCCTAGTTCCAGAGGCCTTACCCGTGAGACCCCTAACCCTAGCTCCAGGGGCCCTACCACTGAGGCTCATATCCCCAGCTCCAGAGGATCTACTCCTAGGGCTCCTAACCGTAGCTCCAAGGATCCTACCCGTGGGACCCCTAATGGAAACTCCAGAGGCTCTAACCCTTGAGGCCCTAACACTACCTCCAGGGGCCCCATCCCTGGTTTCCCTAACCCAGCTCTAGGGGCCCTACTCGTGGGGCTTCTTCCCCTAGCTCCAGGGGCCCTACCCGTGGTTCCCCTAACCCTAGCTCCAAGGGCTCTACCCGTGGGACTTTACCCTAGCTCCAGAGGCCGTCCTCGTGGTGCCCCTAACACTAGGTCCAGAGGCCCCACCCCTGGGAACCCTAACCCTAGCTCCAGGGGCCCTACATGTGGGAATCATAATCCTAGTTCCAATGGCCCTACCTATGGGACCCTAACCTTAGTTCCCGGGGCCCTACCCCTTGGGTCCGTTATCAAAGATCCAGGGGCCCTACCCCTTGCGCCACTAACCCTATCTCCAGGGGCCCTCTCCGTGGGGCCCCTAACCCAAGCTCCAGGGACCCGACCCCTGCATCCCCTAACCCTATCTCCAGGGGTCCCATACCTGGGGCTCCTAACCCTAGTTCCAAGGGCCCTACCCGTGGGGTCCCTAACACTTGCTCCAGGCACCCTGCCCGTAGGGCCCTTACCTTAGCTAAAGAGGCCCTACCCGTGGGGTCCTTAGCCCTAGCTCCAGAGATCTCACCTCCTGGAAACCCAAACACTAGCTCCAGGGGCCTCACCCACGCGAACACTAACCCTAGCTCAAGGGCCAAGTCCCTGGGGCCCCAAATCCAATCACCAAGGCCTTAGCCATGCGCCCACTAACGCTAGCTACAGGGGCTCTATGCGTGGAACCACTAACCCAATTTCCAGGGTCCCTACCAATGGGGCCCCTGTCCCTAGCTCCACTGTCCCAACCCATGGGACCCCTAACCCTAGGTCCATGGGCTCTACCCCTGGGCCCCTAACCGTAGCTCCAGGCACCCCACCACTAGGACCCCTATCCCTAGGTCCAGGGCCCACCCCTAGGACCCCTAACCCTAGCACCATGAGCCCCAGCCCTGGGGCCCCTAATCCAAACTCTAGGGTCCCTTCCTGTGGGGCCCCTAACCCTAGCTCCAGAGGCCCTACCCATGCGACCACTAACCCTAGCTATAGGGGCCTTACCCCTGTGTCCCCTAACCCTAGCTCCAGATGCCATATGCGTGGGCCCCTAACCCTAGCTCCAGGGGCCTGACCCCCAGTACCCCTAAAACTAGCTCCAAGGGCCCCATCCCTATGGCTTCTAACCCTTGCTCCAGGGGCCCAACCCATGGGGATCTAACCCTAGCTACAGAGTCCTTACCCGTGGGACCCCCAAACCTAGCTCCAGGGGCCCTACCATTGGGGCCCCTAACCCTAGCTGCAGGGGCCATTTCTGTTGGGCCCCTAAACGTATCTCCAGGCGCCCCACCCCTGGGACCCTTTACCCTAGCTTCAGGGGCCCCATCCCTGGGGCCCTTAACCCTAGTTCCAGGGGCCCTACCCATGGGGCTCCTATCCCTAGCTTCAGGGACCCCACCCGTTGGGCCCCTAACCCTAGCTCCAAAGGCCCTACTTTTGTGACCCCTATCCCTAGCTCCAGGGGGCATACCCCTTGGGCCCCCAGTCCTAGCTCCAGGAACCGTACTCGTGGGGCCCCTATCTCTAGTGTTAGGCCTGAATAAAGATATTGCAGACAAAACCAGGTATGCCAACCTGACCAAAGTCAGGCTAACAGGTTTTTGGGTAATTCCTGAGTGGAAAACACTGAGAAGCAGCAGCATGTCTCACAAGCGCTGGGAAAAAGTGAGATAAGCGAGAAGCTGCATTCCTGGCATAGTACCAGATGTGCTGTGTTAGGGCAGCTCCTTCGAAGAACTGATAAGAGCCCTAGTTTCCCAGCCTCCTTGTTTTCACTCCCTGGTTTTGTTCGTTGTTTGTTTTTAACTCCCCTACATTTCTAACTTTAGGTATGTATGTATACTAAAGGTGTCTAGTTTCTAGCGACAGAACTGTCTATATAGGCTTATACTAAGATTTAAAGAGCGGGCTGGTTCTCTCGGGAGACGAGCTGCTCTATATTGATGGGTGCACTTGTCAATAAAGAGCTTTTGATCGGACCTTGCTGGTGTTGCCTGTCTCTCTCGTGGTCAGACAACTAACTTTGCCATCTGGGGGTTAGAGTCCCTGACACTAGCTCCAGGGGCTCTATCCCTGGGGCCCCTGACTCTATCTCCAGGGGCCCTACCCGTGGGGACCCTAACCCTAGCTCTATGGGACCTCCCCATGGGGCCCCTAGCCTTAGCTCCATGGGCCCTACCCGTGGGGACCTTAACCCTAGCTCCAGAAGCCCCATCCTTGGGGCCCCTAAATCTAGCTCCTGAGCTCCTGCCCGTGGGGCACCTAACCCTAGCTCCAGAGGCCCTTCCCTTAGGATCCCTAACCCAAGCTTCAGGGGCCCTATCCGTGGGGCCCCTAACCCTAGCTCCTGAGGTCCTACCTGTGGGAGCTCTAACCTTAGCTCCTGGCTTCGTGCCCATTTGACCCATAATCCTAGCTCCAGGGGACCTACCCGTGGGACCCCTAATCTTAGCTCCAGGGGCCTTACCCCTGGGGTGCCTAACCCTACCTTCAAGGGCCCTACCCGTAGGGCCTCTAACCCTAGTTCCAGGGGCCCCACTCCTGGAACCCCTATCCCTAGCTCCATGGGCCCCATCTCTGGGGCTCCAAACCCTAGCTGCATGGGCCCTACCCCTGGGTCCCCTAACTCTAGCTTCAGGGGCCCTACCAGTGGGACCCCTAACCCTAGTTCCATGGGTCCCACCCCTTGGACCCCTAACCCTTGCTCCAGAGGCCCCATTGCTGGGGATCCAAACCCCTGCTCAAGGTGCCCTGCCCATGGGGCCGCTAACCCTAGCTCCAGGGGCCCCACCCCTAGACACCCGAACACTAGCTCCAGGCACCCCACCCCTGGGACCCCCAACCCTTGCTCCTGTGGCCCCGTCCCTGGGGCTCCTAGCCCTAGCTCCAGGGTCCCTACATGTGGGAACCCTAACCCTAGCTCAAACGGCCCTTCCCGTGGGGCTCCTAACCCTAGCTCCAAGGTCCCTTCTCGTGGGACCCTTAACCCTATCTGCAGGCCCTGTACCCCTGGGTCCCCTAACCCTAGCTTCAGAGGCCCTACCCATGGGGCCCTTTACCCTAGGTCAAGGGGCCCTATGCATGTGTCCCCCAACCCTAGCTCAAGGGGCCCTATCTCTGGGGCCCCTAAACCTAGCTCCAGGGGCCCTGCCCGTTGGACCCCTTTGCCTAGCTCCAGGGTCCCTTGAAACACTTGGGAAAATGTGTTTGACTGTTCAGGCATTGGGAGCTCAGCTAAGAATGCAAATGCTTTTCAAAGACTGCGGGGACTGTGGGATCGCTGGAGTCCTCAGTCTCCCCTCCCTCCCTCCATGAACGTCCATTTGATTCTTTGGCTTTCCGTTACGCTTGTCACGCAGCACTGTGCTGAGTCCCGGCTGTGGACTCTGTCTATCATAGCCTGGAGATTTTTTCAAATGCTTTGTCATTTCGTCTTCTGTAACGGAGCTCTGATAGAACAGATTTGGCTCTCCATACAGCGATCAGATCCAGTACCTCCCAGACGGTGAACGCTGGAGCTCGTTTTGGGTTTGGGACTGCATCGCCACCTGTGTTGATCAGAGCTCCATGCTGGGCAAACAGGAAATGAAATTCAAAATTCGCGGTGCTTTTCCTGTTTACCTGGCCAGTGCATCCGAGTTCAGATTGCTTTCCAGAGCGGTCACAAGGGTGCACTGTGGGATACCACTCGGAGGCCAATACTATTGAATTGCGGCCACACTAACCCTAATCCAACATGGCAATACCGATTTCCGCGCTACTCCCCTCGTCGGGGAGGAGTACAGATATCGGTATTAAGAACCCTTTATATCGATATAAAGGGCTTCATTGTGTGGACGGGTGCAGGGTTAATTCGTTTTAATGCTGCTAAATTCGGTTTAAATGCGTAGTGTAGACGAGGCCTAAGAAAGCGGCTGTTTGACCTACAAACAACGACAAAGTAAAACCTGCAAGAGCAGCCTTTAAGTTCAGAGGCCTGATAATAAGATGTTACTAATAACTGATAAAAGAGTTACAAACGACTCAAAACCATACTCAGAACAAACCAAATGGGAACACAGACAACACCATTTTTCTTCGCTGCTCTTCAACCACGATATTCTTCCCATAGGGAGGTCCATCGCTCCTGGGGGTTCAGTGCCACAGTAACAGGGTGATGTGTCCAAGGGATGGAGGAAGCTGCTATTCCATCTCCCTAGTCCAAAAATCAGTTTAATAGCTAGTCCTGAGATAGAGGAAGTATCAGTTATTAAAGTCATAAGAACTAATTTAACATTGTGATTCCAGCCAATGTTAAAATGATCTAACATTCAAGTTAATAGAAACATTTCTAGTCCTCTGCATAGAACGCTCAAATGATGCAAAAATAGCAAGTTTGCTTTAAAAAGTCATAAAAGGGGTGTCATCCAGAATCTGACACTTGGTGAAACGTAACTCTAGAACACACAACCAGTTTGGGGATTGTGCTCTGCTTCTTAACAATCTGCCCTGAGGTTGCCACTCACAGTCACAAGCTACTCCAGATGGCTGGGGCCCTCTCATGGATCAGTAACTGGTTAGCAGCTTGGAAAGAAAGAGTAGGACTAAATAGTCGTTTTTGCAGTGGAAAGGGGTAAATAAAAGGCTACCAAAGTATGAGACAAGGCTACAGACATTAGGGCTGGTCAGTTTAGACAAGACCGTAGAGCACCAGTTCTCAACCAGGTGTCTGCCAAAAGAAACCAGGCTTGACCCACATCCCCAAGCCACCAAGCCTAGCTGCCTGCATTGAAGGGGGAGAGAAAGGGCACAACAAAAAATTGCAGCATCAATGCAGAAGAGAGAACTCTTCCCCTGCGATTATCAGTAAGGGTTGCCTCACAGCCACTGACTCCCTGAACAGAAATAGCAAAAGTCCAACCACAATTCTACTTCCTTTCCACTACAAGAGATAATGGGTGGGAGCTGCTCTCTTGAGACTGTCCTGCTGCTGCCCAGGCACATGGCAGAGAGAGCTGGGCCCACAAGCCGAGGGTTTTGATCGCTTGAAGGCCCAGAGGGAAAAGAGACAAGTGCTCGTGTATCAGAGAATGGCTTTGATCCATTGACCTCTGCGTTATGGGCCCAGCACGCATCCGCTGCACCACTCTGTTGGCTCTTTACTCCCGCTGCCACCCAGCCACCTCTATCTGGATTAGTGCCTTACGAGCTCTCACGCTGGCAGGCATATGCGCCGGCTGCTAGGCAGCTGCCCTGGTCACAGGCTTTTACAGCTTCTACAGGGTAAAAAGGATCTATTTGGGGTTTGGACCCCATTGGGAGCTGGGTAGCTGAGTGCCGGAGACGGGAGTACTGCTTAAACTGTTTTCAATTAAGCCTTTAGCTCGTGGGGGATGAGGTTCAGCCTTTGATCCGTGTCTGCAGCAGGCAAGCGCCTCTGGCTCAATCGACCCCCACCCTGCCCCCACTGTATTAGCAGACTAAAACCTGGAGCAAAAGCACACGCCTTGCAAGGGAACAGGAGCCGGGATCTCGAACAAATGTCAACATTTTAGTAAGATGACGTTCAAAGAAGAAAAAGGTGTACAGTACAGCATTTAGGTGTAGAAGTTTCTGGTGATCAGGGAACAATGTACAGATTACCCAGGGGGTGCGAAGTTCGGTTTAAGATCGAGTGGCGTAAGAAATACAGAAACTACAGTAGCCCTGACTGGGGGTAAAAGGTTAACGTACAGACACTGAGTTAGGAGGGTATGTTGTCCATGTGAGGGCTACGTTCAGGGGTGGAGTTTAAGAAGCGGGCACACCTGCTTCAATGAGATGGGCAGGGAGCAGCTGGGACCCACACATGTGCACCCTAGCACACCCTAAGGGAGTGGCAGAGCTCATTTCTAGTTCAGACCCATCTTTTTAAAAAAGAACTTTTAGGTAGGGTTAACATACATCTGTACTTTCCCGGACATGTCAGGCTTTTTGGTTCTTAAATCGCCATCTGGGAGGAAAATATGGATGTATGGCAACCCTACTGGTACAAAAAATACATACTGTGGCAGAACTTTTTATAGGGAACCGGTTGTTAAGAACTGAAAGGCTTTTTTTTCCCCAATCATCCCTGCGGGGCCCCGCCAAAAATGTTCAAATTGGGCCCCGCACTTCCTAAAGCTGGCCTGCCAGCCACGGCCGGGATTCAAAGGGCTCTCGGCTGCTCGCAGAGATTCCCGGCCGCAGCCGAGGTTTAAAGGTCTCAGGGCTCCCCACCGCCACGGGCAACCCAGAGCCCTTTGAATCCCGGCAGCAGCTGAGATTTAAAGGGCTCAGGGATCCCTGTGGCTGCAGGCAGCACAGAGCCCTTTGAATCCTGGCGGCAGCTCCAGGGGATGGAGTGAGGCTGGGATTTCAAGGGCTCAGGCTCCCCTCAGCAGCAGGAGCTCTGGGACCTTTAAATCCCTGCCCCAGCCCTGAAAAGCTCCGGGTTCCCCCAGTCGTCAGAGCCCCAGGCCCTTTAATTTGACCCTGCGTGCTCCCAGCCACCTCTTTGGCTGGGAGTCCCTGGTTGATTTAACTTCAAGTAACACCTCCCCACCACCAACCTTCCTTTTTGACCCACACCTGTTTTGGTGAGGCGGCGCTGGGGAAGGAGGGTTTGTTTCTGCAGGGCTGGGCGAGGTGTTTCCGCCAGGCTGGGAGGTCCTGAGTGGGGGGTGTTTCCACAGGGCCGGGGGGTTTCGGTCCTCAGCTGTTTTCTTTGGAGTATTGTGGCCCTCGCTGTTTTACTCAAAGTACTGTACAGGAACTTTTCAGGGGGATTAAGGTAAAATGCCACATTTATTAGTAATACAGATATCAATTAATACTCTATGATATGCACATGAGATATATATCACAGTCATGCATTCACGCACACACACAGACATAAACACACTCCGTCTTGCTGTTGTTACCAACTAGTTGCTCCCCTTAACTGCACTGGCCAGGTGAGTTAGATGGGGGAAGGGTGGAGCCGGGCTTCTACCGATTCAAATCGATGGTCCAATGGTGACAAGACGAGATCCGGGGTCCTTCTGCAAGACACCTCGCATTTATAGCAGCTTCCCTCTTATGCAAATCTAGACCAGATTCAAAATCTGGGTCTGCGTCCGTTGGTCTTTGTGCTGCTTTTCTCTGGGTGTTGTCCCAATGCTGCTCAAAGAGGGTGTTTTCTGAAGAAGGTGCTTGCTTCTAATCCCTGAGGCCATCAATATGTCTGCTCTTCTTTATTGGGCCCACTTGACAAGTTGTATTGTCCTTTGCTCTGGCTCCCATTCCCTCTTCAACTGTTGTAGCTGTCTGGAGGTGGGTGTCTTCCAAGCCTCACTCATTCACAATAGAGCAATTGATTACAGAGTGCGGGGGAAGATCTTATTCTACTTCTAGCAAAAAGGCACATGTTTTCTTTTACTTTAACTATACTATCCTTAGGGGCTATAACATTTGATACAAAGTTTTCTACCAATTTTCTATATAGGGTTCCAATACAAAGTTGTATGAAAATAGAGAGGCACAATGCCAAGTCATATGAATTACAAAATAACATCATGCCGGATGCAATATCATAAAGATAAAGATACTTAATACAAAATAACACAATGCAACGTTATAAAGATTTATAGAGATAGTTAATATAGAGATTTCTCTACATCACCGCTTTACGAGTTGTGCAGGCCTGCTGATGGCATTCGCGGGCCTTCTTGCTCGTGTGGATTCTCCGATGCTGAATAAGGTGAGAGCTGCGATTGAAGGTTTTCCCGCACTCACTGCATTCATAGGACCCCTCCTGTGTGTGGATCCTCTGATGCCAAATAAGGTGTGAGCTGCGACTGAAAGTTTTCCCGCGCTCAGTGCATTCATAGGATTTCTCCCCTATGTGGATTCTCTGATGCCCAATAAGGTGCGAGCTGCGACTGAAAGTTTTCCCGCACTCATTGCATTCACAGGGCCTCTCCCCTGTGTGCATTCTCTGATGTTGAGAAAGGCCTGATCTGTAAGTGAAGTTTTTCCCACACTCAGCACATGTATTTTTTTTGCTTTTCCCTGCAGATTTCCTGCTGTATTCTGGTTTCCTTAAGGCCCTTCTGAGTTCCCTGACAGGAAATAAATTTATCCATTTTCTCCCCTGGCTAGTTTCCCTGCTCTTTTTCTGGTCTGTGCTGAACCTCACACGTCATTGCATCACCTGCTGTGATAGAGACAGAAACCTCAAACAGGGATGGAAAGGGGAAGGCCAAAACAAAACAAGTGCTGGAGAGAGGTCAAATAAAAATCAGGAACTCAGCTCCCCCCCACAGGAGAGAGGAGGGGATCAATTCAGCCTTCACATCCCATCCAACTTCACAGGGGGAAGGGAGAAAGCTACTGCCCGGTGACTGCTAGCATCTATAGGAAGCCTTGAGCTATATTTACCCTGTGGATGCGACCCCTGCTACGGACAATAATGAACTGAGAGACTTACCAAGAGCTTTGTAGGGCATCCTAGATGTTTCCTTCAGGCACTTACAGATTCTGAGTTGGTTTAATGTTTCCTCATCTGTGCGGGGAGATCTCAGGATCTCTCTTTCCTCTGAACCCTGGAGCTCTGGGACCCATGGCTCTTCCCCTTGTTCCAGCTGGGAGATCATATCACGTTGGAAAACCAGAAACTCCACTCAGATGAAAGAAAACAAAGGAGTTCAGTTGATTTCATACAACTTGATCATCAAAAACATTCTATTAATTTATCTTCAGTGCTTAGTGTGACCTAGTGTGCCTGGGGCAGTCCTCACTGAAAATGCCAAGGTCAGAGCAGGCTGAAAAAGGGAGAGCAGATGCTCCCCAACCTGGTAGTTAACACTGAAGTTAAACTCACTGACCAGTCACAAACTGTGCTTCTGATCCCACACACTGGTTAACGAGACTCTGAAAAAAGAAATCACATGGCCCCCTTTACTGCATGACAGTTCTCTGACTCCTAATCAGCAACTAGGTCCCGTACAGTGAGAGGTTATTTTAAAACTCTGCTCACTGTGATACAGCATGGCCAGAGGGCAGCAGGAGAGTGATCCTAATTGGATCCAGGAAGTGGGTGGGTAGAAGGTTAGCCACATTACCCAGGTTTGGATCTCATCCAAAATACCATGCTGCCAGCCAATCCTTTAGCAGTTAAACTAAATGTTTAGAAGAAAGAACATATGAAAGAATGAAGTTAAATTCCATCCTTCCAGACAATTCTTTAGCATCTAAACTAAAGGTTTAAAAGAAAGAAAGACAGAAAGAATTTAAATGGAAAAGCAGTCAGATACATTCCAAAATGGATATATCAGGTTCTTAGCAGTATTGGTGAGTTGCTGGCTTGAAAGTCTGTCTGGAACGCATCCACAGCTTGGATGGGTCATTCAGTCCTTTGTTCCAGGGTTCAGTTTGTAGAGAATTTACTCCAGAGGTAGGAAGGGGGATTGAAGACAAGATGGAGATGATGCAGCTGCGCTTTATATTCCTTTTGCCATGTGGCTTGTACTTCCTGTGTCCCAAACACAAGCTTCACAGCACATGGCATGGAAAAGCTTTTTTGGTTTCATTACACAGGCAAACCCCGGCATGTCTTGCTGATTCAATAGGTGTATCCCCTTGGTCCATAGGTTCATTGTACAGCTGATGACCCTCAATGGGCCATCAAACATGCTAGGCAATGTTGATGCCAATATGTCTGGGGGTGTCACCCAGAAAAACTGCACAAGTCTGGAAATACAGATATACCTTACATATCTGTAACTCACAATACAAAGGTGATAGAAACATAGAAACAAAAAAATCATAACATTTTCACTGACACTTTACATGGCATACCTAGCATGATTCATTGCAATTTTATCAGATTATATTATTTTATTATTAATACCAAAGTGTCTCACAATTTCATGCAGTCTCACACTTGCTAAACTAGTGAATTCCCAGGACCAGTTCCCCAGGTCCTTGAAGATGCCAAACATTGTGCTTATGAGGGATTGATATACCCACATATCTGCTGGGAACACACACACACACACTGTGTCAATCTGTACCCCTGTGTTCACTCTTCTAGAAAATTATGATCAATTTTGTACCCAGTATGGCTTGTGAGGTATCATTAGAAAACGCATAACCTACTGAATATTATCCTCCTGTTAAAATGTGTAGTAACACTGTATGTAAAATTGTGAGATTTTACAGTATGATATTACTGAAAAAGTTACAGTTCTGGGGAACATCCACAGACCAGTTCCTCAGAGACAGCAAGGCAAACAGCTGGTCAAACAGCCATTCTCCTGCAGGGGGAAGGTGTGAAGACATTAAGGGCTGGTCTACACTATGGGGGGAAATCGATCTTAGATATGCAAATTCAGCTACGTGAATAACGTAACTGAAGTCGAATATCTAAGATCGGATTACTCACCCATCCTCACCGCGCGGGATCAATGTCCGCGGCTCCCCGTGTCAAATCAGCAACTCCGTTGGGGTTGGTGTTGTTCCGGAATCGATATAAGCGCGCTCGGGGATCGATATATGGCGTCTAGATGAGACGCCATATATCGATCCCCGAGCAATCGATTTTAACCCGCCGATACAGTGGGTAGTCTAGATGTAGCCTTACATTCCATCACAGGGACCTATTGAGGCTGCTTTGGAAAACGACCACAGGATTAATATTTGAATCAGCTCAGCCTGAGGCTCTTTTCTTGGTTACAAGCACGCAGGGGGCGACAGCTATTGGAATACTGTTCCTGAGCTAAAAATCACACAAGCCTTTTACAGCTTAAAACCACAAACAATGACACATACGTTGCACGTTAATTTCCTTATTTGGAATATATTGCAAAATATGATGCAGGTCAAAAGCAAGCTGAACAATCAGTTTTCCATATTTGGCCTTTCCTGTTATTTTTATTACACCTGGTGATATGGGAGCAAGACTCTCCATGTCTCAAGAAATGTCACTACCAACCTAGGCCATTTTCACATGCTGGGGTGCAATCCAGATCAGCGAGGAGTTGTGTCATCTGTAATCCTGGGTGAGATTCAGTGTTCTGCTGCTGGAGCTCCCCTGTCTGGATACTCCCAGGCAGCGTTCAAGGACGCACTGAGTGTCTGTATGATAAGTAACCCTGGACTGGCAGCTCTGACTCCAGCCGCCTGCTTGTTACACCCTAAGCACATTCTGGTTTGGGTAGAGAAGGCTCAGGGTTTGAGAGAAAGCTGGGGGTAGGAAGCTTCTGTTCATTATGCTGGACCTAACCCCAGTTTTACTTGAGTAAAAAGGAGATATTTGACATTGTGTGATGCTGCTCCTGTGCTCTGTTCCCAAAGTGTTCTGCAGCAGAGGAGGGTCTCTGGTAGTATGTATGTTACTGGCCTATTGGGGTGATGCTGAAACAGGACAGGGTACAGATGGCATTGTGGGGGTGGCATGAACCTTCACTCTTCATTTCCCCTTCCAAGAACAGAAGGGACAGGAATCCTTACCCAGCAAGACCATCGTCTCATAGTTCCCCTGCATGACATCTCTGTAGAGGGCTCTCTGAGTGGGGTCCAGCAGAGTCCCCTCTTCCCTGGAGAAATACACAGACACCTCCTCGAAGGTCACCGGCCCCTGAAAGAGCAGGAGTCCAATACTCAGTACCTGCTGACCCACTCACAACCCCACTATTCACGGAACAGCAGCACCAGGGAAATGGAAGCTCCGGGAGGCACATGTTAACAGAGTCCCACCCCACCTTGCTTACAGCAGCCAGGAGACATCAGAGGGTAGAAAGAGAGAACCTTTGTGTTTCCCATCTGACAGACAGAAGCAGGGTCTTCACATTTATCACATAGCTACTAGCCAGAGCTTAATATAGGAGATGGGGCTGTCTCTGGACCCTGATAGTGGCTCCCTGGTAGGAATCCAAGCACTCTCCAAATAAAATATATGGAAGAAAGGGGAAGTCAATCATAAAGAATAGAAGTTAGAAGGTCAGAATTGTAGTGCCCATTAACAAAGATTTAGAGAAAATAGAGCCTATCAAACTAATGGGATATCCTTATTGGATGAGATCAAAAGTTTGGTTGCAGCTAATAGTATAGATGTAATATACCTAAACTTCCGTAAGGGACATGACTTGATTAGCACAATATTTTTACTAAAAAAACCAAGAATGATACAAAAGAAACACGGCATACATTAAATAGATTAAAAACTCTGATAGTAAATGGGGAACCATGATCGAGTGGATTTCTTTCTAGCAGGTTCCTGCAGGGATTGGTTCTTGGTCCTGTGCTATTTAACATTCTTATCCATGACTTAGAAGAGAGTACAAAATCATCACTGATAAAGTTTACAGTTGCCACAAAGATTGGGGTTGGTGGTAATTAATGAAATGTCAGTAGATTCAGGCTCCATCACTGAGAGTCTGGGAAGTTGTCCCAGCCCTGGCTGGAGGGTTATTTCCTGTTCCACAAAGAGGGGAAGTTCCATTCCCAACTCCTGTGCCTTGAAATTAGGACCTATCTGACACTACACCCCCATATTCATCATAGTGGTATGATTATAATATGATTAGGACATAATTATGATCTATTTTGTAGAAGATGCATCATGTGTGGTGTCACTGGAAAAGTTCTGATTTGCTGAATAGGATTATCCTATTTGTGTGCACATATCATGTTCGTATCTGAAGTTATGGATATTGACTCTGGATCTGTATTTCAAATGTGCTTACTCTGGGTAACACCCACAATGAGCATTTCAGGTACAACAATGAAGAAGCCAGACAGTGCTGAGGGCTCAACAAAGACAATGGACTGTGGAAGAGCTTAGCCTTCCTGTGAATGTTTCAGCCAGCCTATGAGTCATGGCTACTATGACTCAGCAGGGCCTGTGACCAGACCACATGACACTAAACTCCATTTTAGTACCTGTATTTTTCCACAAACTGGACTAGGAACTGAGTTTGGAACAAAAGGTTCCCACCATATGGAAAAGCTACATAAGGTGGGATGTGACATCATCTCTTGGCCTCATTCTCCACACAAGAGAACTTCTGGAAACACCTGAGAAACAAAAACGGATGTGGGGGAAGTGCTGCTCCCAGGATCAAGAGATTTCTAGCTTGTGTATGGAAACTTGGGGGACTGCTTGTACCATCAGTCAGGGTGAGAAATTGCTTATTCAAATTCTATCCATCTAGTATGTTAGGCTTAGTCTGAGTTTTGGTTATTTGCTAAATAATCTGCTTTGATCTGTTTGTTATCACTTATAATCACTTAATCTATCTTTCTGCAGTTAATAAACTAGTTTGATGCTTTATCTTAACCAGCGTATTTTGAGTGAAGTGTCTGGGGAAAATCTCAGCTTGTTGTGCACATCTGTCCCATATCGAGGGGAAGGGGAACTACATTAATGAGCTTGCATTACAGAGATCCCTGTGCACTATAAGATGGTATCATTCTGGATTTATACTACAGCAAGTGTGCAAGGTTGGGGAGTGGGAAATTGGCTCTTGTCTTCTATCTGTCCTTGAGTGGCTTAGGTAACGCACTCAGGTAGCTTAGTTGGCTGCATGGCGCCACCTGCTGTTGTGTTGGGTGATAACAGGCCCTGGAGAGGCTGGCGAAATCTCCAGCAAAGCAGTGTGAGAAGGGCCAGCCCAGCGTGAGGGTTAGAGGACACAGCAGTTCCCAGAAGCTCCACAAACTGCCTCCTGGGGGTGACAACCCATCACACTCTACACTACACAAGTCTCAGCAGGTTTGTCACATGCTGTCCCCTCCCTTTCTCCACCCGAGATATTTCCTGCTTCCCCCCACCTCTAGCAATTCCCACCCTCTTATGCATTTACTGCTCCTCAACCTCCAAGCAGAGCCCGCCACCCTGATAATCTCTTACCTGAGCCAGCTCCATTGCAGCCATTTCCTTGCCCCTGGGAGGACGAGATGATCTGCAGCGAAACATGGATGTTATTCTCTGGCCTGCCGGGGTGAAAAGGGCAAGGTGTGAGAATTCAGACTAGGCTTTTGTCCATTCCCCAAGCCGATTCCCCCCAGCTTTTCCCCTGCTAATGCACATTCTAGGTTCTAGCACACTGTGAAGCACAGAGTGACCTTATTCCAGTACAGGCCTAGCCCCCTCCCACCAGGGTGTAACCCTCTGACACATGGGGAAACCCTCCCAGTAACAGTCTCTCTCTTACACGTATCAAGTTTGTGGACAACACCAAGCTGGGAGGGGTTGTAAGTGCTTTGGAGGATTGGATTAAAATTCAAAATGATCTGGACAAACGGGAGAAATGATCTGAAGTAAATAGGATCAAATTCAGTAGAGACAAGTGCAAAGTACTCCACGTTGGAAGGAACAATCGGAGGCCAGAGAAGAGCAGAAACAAAGGAGTCACTTTGGGGGATTCTCCCTGTCATTGTCCCCAAGGCAGCTGTCTCAGGTTTACAAAGGTGTTTCATGTTCCAGCCTTTATACAGTCTCTCCTGGGAGTGCCCCTTTCATGGACTGGGCCTAGTTTTAGTTTTTGGTAGTTAACAAACTTGGTTTATTGTTCATCTAACCAGTATGTGTGGATTGAAGTGTGTTGGAAACTCTCTTTGGGATAACAAGCTGGTGCATGTCATTTTCTGCTGATGAAATGACAGACTTCATATGAGCTTGGGTCATTCAGTAGCGTGCTGGACAGTGCAAGATGCACATTTCTGGGGGAAAGTTGGGCACTTGAGAATTTGCTGGTTTTCTCCTGAGGTGTAATTCATGAGTGGCTGTCTAGCAGCACTCAATACTGTGTAGCTGGGAGTGAGTTACATGCTGGAGACTGTGTGTTAATTGGCCAAGAGGGGCTGTTCTCGCGGGAAAACAGTGGAAAAGGCACCCCATGCTGGAGGACTGAGGGGACAGCTATTTAACAGTCCAGATTGTACTCTGGGTAACATCACAGACACTCATTATGACACAGCCTCTTACAACACAGAGAAAGAAATCCATGTCCCAGAAATCGAAGACTCCAGACCGAGGGCAAGTGTCCCTGGCACTGCTTCTTTGTGACAGAGAGGTTCAGAGACAGTGCGAGAATCCTGGGGAAGCTGGGAACAGGAAGCATGGGCTGGCGGGGTTCGGTGGAGAAAAGGAACAGGAAGGGCAAGGATATTACTGAATCCAGGATCTCAGCAGTACTAGATGACAGGATAGCACATAGTGCAGCCCATTGGAAAACACAATCCCAACTATACATACAAAATGATGGGGTCTAAATTAGTTGTTTCCACTCAAGAGATGGATCTTGGAGTCACTGTGGATAGTTCTCTGAAAACATCCACTCAATGTGCAGCAGCAGTGAAAAAAAGTGAACAATGTAGGAAATAATTAAGAAAGTGATAGATATGACAGAATATCTCATAGATCACATTTGTAAAAACAGCAAATAAATCCATGATACACCCACATCTTGAATACTGCATGCACATGTCACCCCATCTCAAAAATAGATATATTGGAATTGGAAAAGGTTCAGAAAAGGGCAACAAAAATGATTAGGGGTATGGGACAGTTATGCCAGACCTAACCCCCAGTTTCACTTGAGCAAACAGGAGATATCTGACACTGTGCAATACGGCTCCTGTGCTCTGTTCTCAAAGTGATCTGCAGCAGAGGAGGGTCTCTGGTATTATGTGTGTCACTGGCCTATTGGGGTGATGCTGAAACAGGACAGGGTACAGATGGCATTGTGGGGGTGGCGTGAACCTTCACTCTTCATTTCCCCTTCCAAGAACAGAAGGGACAGGAACCCTTACCCAGCGAGGTCACAGTCTCATAGTTCTCCTGCATGACATCCCAGTAGAGGGCTCTCTGAGTGGGGTCCAGCAGAGCCCACTCTTCCCTGGTGAAATACATAGCCATCTCCTTGAAGGTCACCAGCCCCTGAAAGAGTAAGAGTCCAACACTAAGGACTTGCTGCGCCACTCACAGCCCCACTATTTGTGGCAGAGAAGAGTGAATCAAATGGAAGCTCTGGGTGGATCATAGTCAGGAGAGTCCCACCTCGACCTGGCTCAGAGTATCCAGCAAATGCCAGGGTGAGGGGATGAAGAGAGAGCCCCTTATCTCTCCCAGCATATCCATCACCCCCCTACTAGCCACTGACTGATACAGGAGATGGAGCCCCTAGCAGGGTCCAGGGAGAGCTCGCTGGTAGGATGCCCAACACCCTCCTCATTGTGAGGAGCGGGATATGAAGGGAGAGGCAGCTCCAATAAGCCTGACTCATGGGTGTCCCCTTTATATCTCACAGCAGCTGATGGTTAATGAGGTCAGGCTCCAGCACTAGGAGTCTGGTCAGTTTGACTAGCTCCATGTAGGTGGGTTATTTTCTCTCTTCACAAATTAGGGCATTTCCACCTCCAAACCTCCTGGGTCTGTTCCTACAATCAAGGCCACTTAGTAAATAACTCCCAGAAGGTCTGCCACACCCTGGCCTCCTCCTTTCCCCACGCTGTGAATTTCCTGCCCCGCTCCAACCTCCAAACCAGACTCTGCAAACCTTCCCACCTCTGGTGTATTTGCTCTCCCTTTCCTCCAGCAGGAACCCACCAGCAACCCCCCGATAATCTCTACCTGGACTGACTCCACTGCAGCCATTTCTCTTCCCTGTCCCACGCCAGGCTGGGATGAGCTGGAGCAAAACATTCTGCAGCCTGTCTGGGGGAGAAGGGCAGTTGTGGGCGTTTCACAACCGGTTTTAGTTAATTTCACATCACAATTCCCCCAGGCCCTTTCCCTGCAGACAGACACCTTAGATTCTGTCATGCTGGGAAATGCTCAATCTGTTTATTACAATTTAGACCTGGCCCCTCCTGCCAGGCTAAGTCCACAGACACATTTTTAACCTCCCTTCTCTCTCCCCTCACCCCTTCTCTGAACACAAGGCTAGAAAAGAGCAGAACCAAAGGAGTCACTGTGGGAGATTCCCTCAGACACTGACCCCATGGCAGTCACACCCCAGCAGGGGGAATATGGAGTCAGGAACTGGCTTTTGCTCTGTCTGATCCTTGTTTTGTTCACTGGAAAGTGGTTCTGCCCCAGGATGCAGCAATACATGTGTCTGGGTGGACTAGAGAGCTGGAAATCTCTCCCCCACATTCATTTCTCCCACTGCCCTTTTCAGTCTCTCCTTCCCCTGTCCTCTCTCCCTGCCCCTCTGGCTGGGACAGTCCCATTCCTGGGGGCTTTGCTCTCCCATGGCTGGATTTCCTCCTGGCAACCGCTAATGGGAGGAGAAATGAGGTGGTGTTGTTTGTGCAGAGTCACTTTTTTGCCAGACCCTAGGACATTCCCTGAGGTCTTTCAGTTACCTGGAGATTCTGGCTCAGAATTTAGTAGTAACAGGGCCCAGGACTGCCCTAGGGGGCTAGGACCAGCTGCAGAAAGTCATCCCCTGGGCCGGGCAGAGAAGAAGCTTTAATTAAGGTCACTTCCCAGCACAGAGCCCCACTGGGGGAGCAGCAGCTGCCAAGCCTGGTCTCCCAGATCACAATGGAGGCTGCAGCATCTGACCCAGGAAGCTGAACCCCAATATCCTGAGCAGAGAGGGACAGAGTGTATGAGCAGCTTCCCTCCTTTAGCTCTCTGGGGAGAGCAGCTAATGGGAGCCCCTCCTCACAGGGAGAATGGCTGATCTCATTTGACCCACTGTCCATCTGGAATCACTCCTTGTCTTTCCATACAGTGACTCTGGATTAACAACGCTCTCAATGACACCGGATTTCAGAAAGAATGAGTTCAGAACGCTGTGGAAAAGACCATCGTGTGGCAGTGCTGACTCCCTTCCCACCTCCCTCACCCCCGCAGATCTAGGACAAGGACTGGGGGCAAAAATTTTCCAAACGGAACCGAAAGTTCCTGCAGTTTTCAAAAGAGGAGAAAAGTAAATTCTGTGATTTCACACTAACAGTGTTTGCTAAGTGGACAGAAAGTTATCACAGTGACAGGGCACGTGACTGGGGAATGGACTTGGTGACCTGGTGACTAGGAGCCAGGACTCTGGTACAAGTTGACCAGAGAGAAGGATCATGCTTAGCAGCAGCCCCCAGACACCCCCTAGTACCCAGAGCCCAGACCCCCCAGCCAGGGGCCCCAGACACCCCCCAGTCAGGATCCCATCAGATATTCCCTGGGACGCAGCCCCCAGAGTCCCTGGCCAGGGACCCCAGATACCCCTCAAAGCCCCACTGGCCAGAGAACCCCCACCACACCATGACTGCCAGGTTGGGAATCCCAAAGGGTTCCCCCAACCAAGAGCCCCCAGCAGCCAGGGACCCCCTCAAGGGACACCCCCCCCCCCCACTGGGAACTCAGTCCCTCACTGCCTGCCTAGGAACTTCCCCACCCTCCAGAACGATTTACCCTGACATTTGCCTTGGACCCCCTCCTCCGTCCAGTGTGACCCCCTGATGCTTTACAGTGCGACCCATCACTCTGCTTCCCTGGCATGCCCTCATCTAGTGCCAGGGATCCCCTCCCCCAGCTCTGTGCACTGGGCATGGCAACAAAACCAGGAACCAGCAAGGGAAGCACAGACAGAGCCCCAGGCACAGAACCAGGCTCCCTCTAACCCTCTGTCCTGCCTCCCCAAGAGACACCCACCCCCACTGTTCTGCAGCCACCAGGCCCCCAGCGATACCCACCTCCAGGACCCATAGCCTCAGGGATGGGCACATCAGAACCACCACCCCCGAAAACCCCAAACCTCCACAACCCACCAACCTGACTAGGGTACCCCCTGCCCAGCCACCCAGAGGCCTCCCCCTACCACAATGCCCCTTCAGCTGCAATCTCCCCACACAGACACTTTCCCTGCCCCTGCAAGTGTTACCTCACAGAGTGGGAGAAGTGGCTAGAAAGTTAACACCACCTCCTGCTGGCCAGTCACACAGGCAGAGGGAGCCTGGGGAGTGCTTCTTTAACAGGAGAATGGAAGGCCTGGAGGGCAAGAAAGGTCCACGGCTGTCACTAGCAAATAATGGCCACCATGGATCCACCCCAGAGGCGGCTTCATCTTAGCACACTGGGAAACAACCCATCATATTCAATTAGAAATAAAACAACTTGAGAGAAGTGGGGCAAATGTTTGGGGTATTTTATATCAATCTTTGAGACACGCAGAGAGAACCCTGTCACAAACGACATTTGATAACATGAGAGAAAACCACCAAGATCGGAGGGGATTTGATGTTGCTATTAAATAACTAGTGGAAAAGGGGGACTGTTGGACTGGATTTTATATGACTGTCCAATACATAAACAGAATGTGATGGTCCCCCCCAGCCACGGGGCAACCATTCACGTGAGCAGCTCAGAGCCCTTTGAGGAGCTGATTTAAGGGCGGGGGGGGGGAGCTGGAAGGCTCCCTGGACAATAGAAGGGGGCCGCAGGGGGATTGGGAAATGGGGTCTGGGCAGTCTCCATGGGGGATGTGCTCCTCCCTTCCCTTCCCTGCCCTGGCAGAGAACGGGAACCTCATCCCATCCCACTCCAGTGGGAGCCATCTTCTGGGGAATGACCCAGGGCAACAATTTCCCACCCAAACAAGGACAAATCGCTGCAGATAAAATGGGTGGGAAAATCCACCCCCCATCGGAGAGATTTTAAATTGACATTTGAGAAGTATGGAGAGAAAAGGGAAAATCAGAGGCAATTAGAGAGCTGATCATTGGGGGGCGGGAGGAGAATCTCCCTGGATTTTATTGCCACGTGTGATAATGAGAGAGAAAAGGGGAAATCTTGAGAGAATGTGTGTGTGGGAGGAAGTGGCAAAAACAGGGACAGGATCCAGTTAACTCACCTCCCTCCCACCCCGGGAATGTCCTGGCTGCACAGAGACAGATCTACCCCCCGCACCCCAGTGACCTCCCCACCCTGCAACTCCGGCTTCTCCTCCCCCCTCGACACCTCCGCCCTCACACCAAAGGGGAGGGCTCTGCCAGCGCCTCCCCCTGAGCTCAACTCCTGCTCCTCCCTCCAGCCCGGATTGAACCCTTTAGCCCCCCACGAACCCTGCCTCCAGCTGCCTGACCCCCCCCGCCCATCAATTTCCTGCTCTGTGCCCGCCCCTCCCACGCTCCGTTACTCCCCCGCCCCACTCCAGCGCCGCCCCCAGCGCCCGGCGGAACGTTACGGCTGGTCCGGGCAGGGGGAAGGGCAGCAGCTTCAGCGGTTGTTACTGGGTATGCGCAGTGCCCGGGAGTAGCACATTGCTATGGGGAGGGATTTAATACACCGCTCCCCCCGCCTGGCCCGGGGTCCGCCCCTCCCCCCCACATGACGGCTGGGCCCCGGCCCCCCCATCCCAGCGGGGCGGGCGGACGGATCCTCCTGCAGCTCCACTGGGGCCGAGGCGCCTTCAAGGCTTCTCCCAGGCTCCCTGGGGCAGAGTTACTTTCCTGCCCCCCAGCGCCTCTCATTCCCCGGGGGCTCCGGGTCACAATGTCCCACCGCCCTTCCCCCGCTTGCAGCTCCGGCTTCTCCCCTCCCGCCCCCACCAGCCACACCAAGGGGAACCCCCGGGCCCCAGTCTCTGTCCCCACCTGGATCCCAGCGGGGCCGGGGGCAGATCCTGGCTGCAGCTGAGAACAGCGGCTCCGCTCCGGCTCGGGCAGCTCCAGCGCTGCTGGCAGCACGTGGAGAACCAGGAAGCAGCTGTTCAGCCAGGGCTCCGTGTCAGAATGTGCCAGAGCCCCGCCCCCAGGAGCTGCCCCGCCCCTGAGCTGAGCTAGAGCCCCGCCCCCAGGAGCTGCCCCGCCCCCGGGCTGTGCCAGAGCCCCACCCCCAGGAGCTGCCCCGCCCCTGAGCTGAGCCAGAGCCCCACCCCCAGGAGCTGCCCTGCCCATGGGCTGTGCCAGAGCAACGCCCCCAGGAGCTGCCCCGACACCGGGCTGTGCCAGAGCCCCACCCCCAGGAGCTGCCCCGCCCCTGAGCTGAGCCAGAGCCCCGCCCCCAGGAGCTGCCCTGCCCATGGGCTGTGCCAGAGCAACGCTTCCAGGAGCTGCCCCGCAACCGAGCTGAGCCAGAGCCCCGCCCCCAGGAGCTGCCCGCACCTGGGATGTGTCAGAGCCCCGCCCCCCGGAATTTCCCCATGTTGGGTCTCTGAGCTTTGTTCTCCTGCCGCCTTCTTCCCAGCACCCCCTGCTCCCTTCCTGTGTCTGCAAACAGCCCCCCTCCCCCGGGGCCGGCTGCAGTGCTCGCTGAGGCTGACTCCAGAGGATGAAGTTGCCTCCATCTCTGCTTCACCTGGAGGGGGAGAGACAAAGAGAGGAGATGGTCCCAGGGTGTGAAACCAGAATCAGGGGGCAAGGAAAGAAGGACTGTTTGGAAAGGTGGGTTTTTTGTGTGGGGGGTGTGAGCCAGAGGGATTCAGAAGAAGTTGGGCAGCAGAGGCTCAGGGAAACTGAGGGGAACCTCCTGGGTGTCTCAGTGTTGGCCAGGGTTTGTACAGCACCTTGCATAATATGGGGTCTGATCTCAGTCATGGTCTGTGCAGCACCTGGGAGCCCTGATGTCTGTTTCCTGATCACAGGCTCTGGGAATGGAGAGAGGGAAACCTCAGCACCTGAAGGTTAATGCAGCCCTGTGTGCAACCCCTGCTAGGGTGATCCGACAGCAAATGTGAAAAATTGGGATGGGGGTGGGGTTAATAGGCACCTATATAAGAAAAAGACCCAAAAATCGGGACATCTAGTCATGCTAGTCCCTGCTGTTCTCATAAGGGGTTGGCTTAGAGAGGGTTTGGCTACACTTGCAGCTGTCCAGCGCTGGGAGTTAAAGCTGTTTTCCTACAGCTGTTTAGGGAAAGCGCTGCAGTGTGGACACACTGACAGCTACCAGCACTCTGTCATGGCCACATTTGCAGCGCTGTTGTGAGTGGTGCATTATGGGCAGCTATCCCAGCATTCAAGTGGCTGCAATGTGCTTTTCAAAAGAGGAGGGTGTGGTGGAGTGTGACACGGAGCGTGGGGGAGACAGAGCGAGTGGATTTTTGGAGCTGACACTGTGTCAGCTCCCTGCCTGGCAAGTTCAAGCCTCCTCCCCCACCCCTCTCTCATTCACTAAATGCAAATAGCCGCCTTTGTTTTTTTCCTCACAGACCACATAAGCCACTGATCCAAAACAGACCCCCCCCCCGTGCCCACCCGGCTGCTTCTCTCCTCAAGCAAACACCAGCTGTGGGCGTTCCAAAGGGATCCCCCTGCCTCTGCTCATTCACTGCAAACAGTAACTGTGTTTGGTTTTTAGATAAGCAGCTCCCGGAGCCTTGAGCTCACAACAAAACAAACAGAGGCATCACACCAAAACAAAGAGCGTTATCTCTACTTAAAAGCATTATGGGAAGGTTCCGGAGGTCAGTGACAGCATAGTAAGATTAATCACTGTTTACACTGGCACCCCAGTGCTGCATCACCAGCTCTGTTCTCTTTATTCCTCTCGTCGAGGTGGAGCACATGCAGCACTGTAGCCAGGGAGATACAGCGCTGTATGTGCCTTGCCAGTGTGGACGGGGAGTAAGTTACAGCGCTGTAAAGCCACCACCTGCACTGTAACTCTCCAGTGTAGCCAAGGCCTGAGTTGTAGTAATAATAGCAGCCAAGAATCCAGTGGCACCTTATAGACTAACAGACGTATTGGAGCATGAGCTGTCGTGGGTGAATACCCACTTCGTCAGATGCAACAATAGTCCCATATGGGCTAGTGGTCAGGATTCCTGGTTTTCACCCAGGTGGCCTGGGTTCAACTTCTGGTGTGGGAAGAGTGCAGAGCTTTTGCCCAGAGTGGAGGCAGGAAATGAAAGGAACAGGAAGGGATCCTGACAGCAGTGGAGTTAGACAGTGTAGGGAGGGAACCCCAGAAGTCGGGGTGGGGCAGTGGTTTGGGGGGAGATGAGGGAAGGATCCCAGCAGTGCGGGAAGTTGACAACCTGGAGAGCACAGGCCTGGAATGGGGACCTGGAAGAGTGAATGTGTCCCTCTAAACCCATCAACTGCAGACTAGGCAGGCTTGGAAGAATTGCGTATTTGTTGGTAAAGGTCAATTTCTGTGTAAACACACAACCCAATGGCAAAATATTTCCATCAATAATCCTCAAAATTGACAGATGGGCAAAGTAAGAAACATGCTGCTTGAGAACTTATCATGTTGTAGGAGCAGCAGTGATCTGTATGCTCTGTATAACCTGTATGCTCAAAAGGTCTGTTAAATTCCCCCAGCTTGTGTCCTTTCCCTCTTTGAATGCCTGTGAAGTGGCTTTCCCACTCTCCTTTGTACCTCCAGTGAATGCCCTTCACCCGGCCCTTCTGGCCAGTGGTTCGCTGTGTTACATTCTATTGCAACTCAGGGAGACTGATCTTCATTGCACCGTCCATCGCTGAGCTGTGGGACACTTACCTTAAAGGATCCTGACATCTCCACTGCCAGGCCTGTCCTGGGAGCGTGAGTATGAGTGTGACACAATCCCCCATCCCTTCTTTTGAGCTTAGCTATCAAGCTAATAAATGTGCTGCTTTCTGCCAAACTCGGGGGGGGAGGGGCATTATTAGTCCTCTCTAAGCTTACTAACTGACCCAATTTTGGGTAACACAAGCAACATTGTTTGATCTGTTATTGTACCAAAGGGGGAGATGCTTGTCTATAAAGGAGGGTGAAGACTAAATGCCTCTGACGAAAATGGGATTTGAACCCATGCAGGCAAAGCATAATGAGGTAGCAGTCAATCACCTTAACCACTCGGTCACCTCATCTGAGCTGTCAAAAAACGGACAGGAGGAGAAATCTAAGGCCGGCAGAGATAGGGACACTAAGGAGTTTTTAAATACTAAACGTAAGCAGGGTCTGAATGAGCTCCCCTCTCTCATCTAGTGAGGAGCTGGGGAAAGACTTCAGGAACAGACCGTGTTTGCATAGACACACCTACTCTGCTTAGCTATGCAGCATGATGGGTCCGCTTCCCCAAAATGACCAGTTTGGGATTGTCTCGGGTTACAAATCACTTTAGGATTGAGTGGAATGAAATGTTATTCTCCTTCCTGTATGAGTGAAGGGCAGCAGAACATACCTAGTCCGTCCTGATGGAGGGGTAGGTGAGTGAAGAATAGCTTTTATTGGACTGCAGAGAAGTGATTGAGGACATCACCCTAAACCAGTGGTCCCCAAACATTTCACACTGTGCCCTCTTAGCCATGGCTGTGGCCCCTCGGAAGCCACGGTCAAGAACTGGGGCTGGGAGGAGTGGGGCTGTTGCTTGCTGGGGAGAGGGGTGCGGACAGGGGTAAAGGGGTCGACGCCGGGCTGGGAGCCAGAGTCTCAGGCTGAGGGTGGGGTTGGGGAAGAGCTGTGGCAGAGTGGTGCTCCCTCCCTGCCCTCTATGTGGGCTGGCTCAGGTCCTGAGGTACCCCCATGAATGTTCCTCTGTGTCCCCGTAGGAGTCGCACCCCACATTATGGGGACCACTGAACCCTACTCGCTAAGCAGGGGCTAGTGATGCCAAACCCCCGGGAAAGGGAGAACAAGTGTGGGGGCCCCAGCACCAGAACCATGCCCCTACCTTCTGTCTGTGGATCTACCCCCTTCCACCCATGGCCCCATCCACTGTCACTTCTATTCCACCCCTTCCCCCACCAGCCCCACCCTATCACTCCTTTAGCCCTGCCCCGCTGTGGCCCTGAGACCAGAGAAGCTCTGTGCCCCTGCTGCAGCCCCCGGGCTGTAGCAGGGAGTGGGAGCTCCTCCGGCCCTGGGGCTGACATAGGGGAGACTTTTCCAGGGGGACCTAACTTGGCCAGGGCCCCTGATCATGGGCCTCACTGTCCCCTTGGCAGTGCAAGGTTTGGGGAGGCTGAGCCCCCTTGTCATAAACAGATAGCTAAGGGTTAATGTTCTTTTACCTATAAAGGGGTAACACCAGTAACCTAAAACACCTGACCGGAGGACCAATCAGGAAACAAGACTTTTTCAAATCTGGGTGGAGGGAAGTTTGTGTGTGAGTTCTTTGTTCTTTGTCTTGTGTCTGTGGCGTCTCGACTATGAGAGTGATTTTTCTATCTCCTGCCTTTCTAATCTTCTGTTTCCAAGTTGTAAGTACAAAGATAATAAGACAATAAGTTTATATTATTTTTTTTTGTATTTACATGTGTGTAGTTGCTGGAATGTTTAAATTGTATTCTTTTTGGATAAGGCTGTTTATTCATTTTTTTTCTTTTAAGAAAATAACCCTGTATTTGTCACCTTAATACAGAGAGACCATTTTTATGTCCTTTTCTTTTCTTTTTATATAAAGCTTTCTTTTTAAGACCTGTTGGATTTTTTCTTTAGTGGGGACTCCAGGGAATTGAGTCTGCAGCTCACCAGGGAATTGGTGGGAGGAAGAAGTCAGGGGGAAAATCTCGTTGTGTTAGATTTACTAGCCTGACTTTGATTACCCTCTGGGTAATGGGGAAGAGAGATTAGCTATCTTGGTACTTCTATTTCCAGGACTGGAAACAGGGAGGGGGGAGTCCCTCTGTTTAGATTCACGGAGCTTGCTTCTGTATATCTCTCCAGGAACCCAGGGAGGGAACACCTGGAGGGGAGGGGT